>NW_023640626.1:0-11156 GCF_015228065.2 Penaeus monodon | reverse complement strand
GTGTTTTTTTTTCCTGGCGGACCTGGTTAATTAGGGGTTTCCAGGCTTTGGTGGTAGCCTGCACAGTCTCCTGTGCTGTCTTTTGGCCACAGCCCTGTATGGTTTAGTTCTTTTTTTTTCTTTCTCCCTAACTTTCTCCTGGGAGATTTTCATGGCCTCCTTCCTGGTGGGACAACTGTTGGCAAATGTCCTATGGGCACCGCCGCAGTTAAGGCATTTTTTAACGGAACTCTTGCAGTCCCTAAAGGAGTGGGTGTTAGAGCCACACTCAGTGCATCTGGCTCTTTTTTCTGACTTGCATTGGGTTTTAAGATGCCCATAAGCAAAGCAGTTCATACATTGTTTAAGTGGCGTAAATCTTTCAAATTCGATTTGCCATGGGGCAACATATACCTTGAAGAGGTATATCCCCTTCTCTTTGATGTTCTTGGCTGTGGCGTGGTCTGAGAATCTTGCTTTTATTATGTATTTATCTTTCATGACATAGATGTCTTCAACTAGAGCATCTGGGAAGGAAGAGGTGATCTCTTCTTCAATCTCTAATGCCGACTCACTAACAACTTGTCGGTCCAGTTTCTTAAAGACAAGCGTAAGCTTAGCCTTCATATCAATAGGAATTATGGGGGAGAAGCCAAGTTTTTCAAGGGTCAGGACGACATCCTTCGAGAAGAGCTTCTCGGCATGGTTGTCGTCCTCGATCAATGCCAGGTAGCCATCATGAATGGTGAAGTACCGAAGTACTCTGATCTGTGCACAAAACAGTGCATTGGCTAGGGTCTCACGCTTTTTGTGGGTGGGACCACCAAGAGCTTTAATTTTGATTTTGGTCATTTTCGTTGCATGGGTCGGGTGAGAGGGTGAAGTGGCCAGGTGAGGGATGACAGGTGAGATGATGGAGGGAGAGAGAGATGGGGAAAGAAGAAGCCTAGGCTCGACCCCCTCTAGTGGCAGACTGGTTGCGTTCTCCAGTGCACTAGAGGATCGGAGCTTTGTGTTGGGCCGCTCCCTTATTGCCAAACCTTGCTACAAAGGGACAACAGGTAAGCAGCGCACCACCCAGACGAATACAAAAGTCCTCGAGGAACTTATGTAGGTCCAGATGACCACAGGAAAGGGAAAGGAGATCAGGAGGAGACAAAGGACACCTATATGTCGCCTCAGACTGCTGGGCCTCTCTATACAGGTTTCCCTGTGATAGAGAGAGCTGCGGGTCTGAGGAGAGGTGTAGTGTTCCCTTGTCACCGTCAATGGGTAAAAAAGAAAAACCGCTGAGGGCAGTGAAAATGCAAATATTCTCTGGAAACAGAGATAATTTGCTGGACATTTACGTTAGCAAGCGATATAATAGCAAGGAAGGGATTCGCGGCGCGATTGAGGCCCCGGTACTCCAGGGTAGCTCAATGACACTTTGAACTGGCCTATTTGCTATTATTGTCACTCTCTTCGCATTGACTGGGTGATCGTGGACCTTATCGCTGTTTGTCGAGCTTAGCTTTTATAGGCGGCCCCGGTTGACTGAGTCAGATTGCGACGGCTGGCATGTGGAACGGACCTCAGATGAGCCAGTAGTCGTGGTCCTGTACGCGGAGGCTGGCATGCGCGTCGAACAATAAAAGGAAAAAGTGAGTGGGGAGCTTCATTCTTCGTGCCGTAAGTACGATTGACATCATGCCACCCAAAACTTCCGGAAAGGCTGCCAAGAAGGCCGGTAAGGCCCAAAAGTCTATCACCAAGGGTGATAAGAAGAAGAAGCGCAGGAGGAAGGAGAGCTACAGCATCTACATCTACAAGGTGCTCAAGCAGGTCCACCCTGACACTGGTATCTCCTCCAAGGCCATGTCTATCATGAACTCTTTCGTGAATGACATTTTTGAACGCATTGCAGCTGAGGCTTCCCGCCTTGCACACTACAACAAGCGTTCCACCATCACCAGCCGGGAGATTCAGACCGCTGTCAGGTTGTTGCTGCCCGGAGAACTGGCTAAGCACGCCGTTAGTGAGGGAACTAAGGCCGTCACCAAGTACACTTCTTCCAAGTAAATCTCTAGGTTGCATGATTTACTTGCCTCCTAGAACAACATCGGCTCCTTTAGGAGCCACAGATCGTGATAAAGCAGATATACAATGACGTTAGTAACCCAATTGCCACCACTACCTTTCCTGCTAGTACTAGTACTACTAGTAGTAGTATTAGTACTACTACTACTGCTACTACTACTACTACTACTACTACTACTGCTGCCACCACTACCATTCTGTCCTATAAGTTTATTTATTATTACAACATTGTGTAAGCATAGTTACTACTACTCCCGATTACTGTCCTACATGTTTTATTATTATAAATCAACATTGTGATAATCATACTCTACTAGTCCCTTAACCATTATGTCCTATAAGTTAATTTATTCTTACCAACATGTGATAATCATAGTCTCAAATAAGAATATGACACTATCCATATCAATGTGGTATTTAGAAAGAAAAACACATTTCCCCCCCGCCTAATTCAAGGAATGTGCAAATCAGGATAGTAGTTCACTAGGGCCTACTACTTACTCTACTAAACACTACTCCTCCTACTCCTGGTATTTTATTTATTTATTCAGTAGATAGCCCTGGGATCATGGCATTGTTGTTTATTCTGGTCACTCAAATGATCCATTAGATAATGTTTAGTGTTAGTGTGGTCTTGATTGCAAATATAATATATATATTATAATTATATATATATATTGTGGTGTATGTATAGGTTCTTATATCGTTATCTGAATGTAGTAATGATAAGGGAATGAGAAGAGTGTATGTGTGTGTGTTTATGTATATATTAAGACATTATTTATATATAGTATATATACTTAGATATATACAATATAATATACTATAATGAGAGAGAGAGAGAGTGTGTGTAATATATATAGTATACACCACACACACAATACTATATAATATATATACAATGAGAGAGAGGGTGTGTATAATATACAGTATTTTCAAACATATAACATAATATACATATATACGCAATATAATAGACTATAATGAGAGAGAGAGAGAGAAAGTGTGTGTTGTCTGTAGGTTATATATGACAGTATTTATATACAATTATATATATGATAGTCTATAGATGTGTTGGGTGTGTGTGTGTGTGTGTCTATATAAATACATATATATTACACAATAGATATATAACCATTAAGCGAGAGTGTGTAATATGTGTGTATATATATACAATATATATGTATACAGGTATGTATGTGTATATATAATGTATACATTTATATCTATATATTAAATATATATTATATGATAGAGAGGGAGTGTATGTGTGTTTATTATAATATACAGTATTTATATACAATATATATATAATATATATATATATATCTATATATATAATATATGTATGTATGTATGTGTATATATATATTATACGCAATATAATATATATTATTATATATAATGAGAGAGAGTGTGTATGTGTGTGTATATATAGTATGTGTTATATATGTACTAATATGGTGACATGTATATCTGTTATATATATAGATCACGATAATATGATAGAATTGTTGTATGGTATATTATATGAGAGAGGTAAGTGTATGTGTGTGTATATTATACACTATCTTATATTAGCATAATATATATCTGAGGTATCAGTATACTATATATATATTCTATATATTAATACTAGACTATAATATGATGTTGTTGTGTGTGCTTTGTGTCTGTTATATACTATAATATATTTATATATAATATTATATATTAGGGTATATACAATGAGAGAGAGTCTATATATTTACGTATTTTATACAATATATATATATAAGATATATAACAGATACACACAACACTTATGATATCATATACAGAGGACAGAGAGATAGTGTATGTGTTATATATACAATATATATATGTATGTATGTATATTATTATAATTAAGAGAGGCTGTGTATGTGTGTGCGTGCAGTGGTGTACATTTGTATGTATATGTGCTTATCACATTATATACCGTGTTGTTTTACATATGATTAATGCACTATTATTTTCTCTTGCCGTTCTGTGTACATGTAACCCCATTTGATATGACTTGTCTGTATTTCAATCTCTGAGAATTAATTTTGGCCCTGAAAGGGCCGAGGATAATAGTTTTTTGTGTTGTCAGGTATGCAATCAGAAGACCTTAGGCGCGTCTCCGGCGGGATCGGTCGAGCAAGTTGGATGTCTTAGGCATGATTTGTGACTCCTTCTTCGGCGTGGATACGCCAGGTGTTGGTTGTCCTCGAAAAGCAGGCCCGACCAGGTAATCCTCGAAGCTTCCTTGCAGCCATGACAGCGAGAGTACTGGATAGCGGGAAGTCAGTTCTTGAAGTCCCTGGGCAACTCCTGCTTGAAACTATGAGGGACGCTGGAAGGCTCAGCTTGCGTGATAGGAGCTCAGTCTCTTCTGAGTAACGTACGGATTCTCACGGACGGTGCCCGTGGTTCCAGCGCCCTGTAACGATGGGTGCTTCATTGAACACCCTAACATCTTACTGTTAGCAGGTGGCAAAGACTACGTGCTGCACATTGGTCGGCACAACCTGCTTGCGGGGGGACTTGCCTCTCCGGTAGACTTACGTTGCAGTCTGCTTGGTATGCTGCCATGTTGCGAAGTTTGTATCTTATCGTAGCATATGAAATCGCCTCGCTCACTGCTACAAGACTCAAATTTTTCAGGAGAGCGAGCGGGGGACCTGGCCGAGTACGGCCTGTAGGGCTAGCGAGAGTGTGTGGCTTAATCCACGCCTATTTCTGCTCGGGTAATATTGGCCGGAATACGGCACCATGTGAGGTCCTGTAACGCGGCCGATCCTTGGACGCCATGTTGGATTCCAAGTTGATTGTGTGAAGCAAATGGCTATGGCCAAATCCTTGCAAGCCTTGTGCCGCGGTGAGCTTTGTCCGATATAACCGGCTTAGCAGACAGGTTTGTTATTTGCAGAGCGATCAGTTAAGATAATCCGCTCACTTAGTCTCGGCCGGCCCTCTCCGCACGCAGTAACGTGGGCCCGGGTAGCCTTATTTAACTCGCTCTCCTGCGCCAACCCAGGAGGACATTATCAGCCGGAAACTGTTCGCTTCTCAGGGTACGACGTCTACGGCGTTGCCTACGTGTTCCGATGCGCAAAAGATGCCTGATGACCTGGTAGAAGGGTGCAACAATGTTCCTGCTCCGCACTAGCCATTCACCGCACCTGTGGAGAAAGATGTTGAATTCTCTTGCGCGTCGATATTGCACTGGCCTGGGGGACCCCTGAAATTGTCCAACGATGTACAGCAGTGCCACACTGTGGATAGTAGCCTTAGATCATCAGCCAGGTATGTGCTTCCGCAGCGAAACGAGCCGCGTGATCATAAGGGGGATACTTCAATGCACCCCACCCCATCTCGTGCTCCCTGCAGGGTACCCGGATGCGGCTGGTGCCCGTCACATAGCCACGTGCTGCTGAGACATTCCCGCGAGATCGCTCTCACTCACACAGCCAGGGAATTCCCAACCGCACTGTGATAGGGGGGTCCTAGACCTCACCACTGGCCACTGCGACTCTGGTGGATGAGGATTGGCTGGCGTGTCGATGAGACCGTCACTAGTGACCATTATGGGCATCTATAAAAACCCTCATGGATAGTGGCCCAGCCGAAATACCCACGACCGAATCCAAGATCGGAAAACAGACAAGGCCAACTGGCAGGCGTTCCAGAGCGCCTTGTAGCCCGCTGTCTGGAAGCAATGAATACCCACACAGAGGGAAAATGTGGAGTGCTACAAGCCAGACTTGTAAATGGCGCCCCCTCCCCCAAAAAAAAAAAAAAAAAAAGAACCTCCACCCCATTGATGAGGGCACGCCTCACTGACCATACCCAAAACTCGGCCTGGGTACCAGGAAGTCGACAAGGACGCCTGGTTACTTCAATGACGAATATTAGGGAGGTCACCACAGGGTAACATGTGCCGAAAACATTTCCAAGGCAAAGACCCCACGACAAACCTAGCCCTCCTCAGAGGGTATTCGGCCGGTGAGGGATCCAAGGAATACTGCCACAGAGTGAGGCAGGAAAAGTGGCTGGCATGGTGTGAGTCTTTCGATCACCGTCCACCCTCCAGAGCTATGGCACGGTTCAAGCGAGCCACCACCTCTCAGACCCCGAGATGCCACGCACCACGACCCCCATATGCGAGCCAACAGACTGGCTGCAAGAGTTCTCTCGAGAACGAGCAGCGACATCGGCCAGCCGAACTGAGGGCAAGAAACAAGACGCCTACATAAAACCAGACAGACTTTTGCTCACATCCAACAGAAAGAGGGCAGCCGAACCCGATAACTCAACGTTCTCTTTTCTCTGATAGGAAGACTCTTCCATAGTCGATGCACACAAAGCCAGTACGCAACTCATCCCCGCGATGACGGATC
Organism: Penaeus monodon; assembly: GCF_015228065.2. Lineage (NCBI taxonomy): Eukaryota > Metazoa > Arthropoda > Malacostraca > Decapoda > Penaeidae > Penaeus > Penaeus monodon. Next base: position 4,695 of record NW_023640626.1, on the reverse strand, counting down.
TCGTACCCCATCATCTCCCGCCTGGGACTGTAGGTGACTTGCATTCCTGCAACGCATCACAGGTCCTGGGAACTTCCACTCCTACCCCAAGAGCTGAAGAGGGCTACCATAGTTTTCCCCCCTAAACCAAAGGAGCCGGGGAAAGTACCCGCCCCATCTCTCTCCTCACTGTCTGGCAAGACGCCGAAGGATGGTACTGAACCGGCTCAATGGAAAATGGGAGCCCCACACGAACACCTCCACGGTTCACCAGGGCACATGAAGCACAGCGTTGCATAGCAAGCCATAGCCACGCTCTTTGAGCAAAATAAACAACGGGCGCATACTGTGGCAGTATTCCTTGACCTGGAGAAGGCTTTTCGAATGGCAAGTCCTCTTCGCCATTCAGGAGGCCTGATCCAAAAAGGAAACAGATGTAATCTCTTTGCTTGATCGTGACTACTTTCGAATAGAAACAGCCAGAGTCCAATTCCAAGGTCACTCTATCACAGCACACTATGGCCACTAGAAATTGAACGCACAGGGTGGGGTTCTCAGTCCAGCCCTTTTACCACACAATGTCCGTATCCTCACATAAACCTCCCCGTGGGGTGCAAAATCATCTCCTATGCAGACGATCTTTGCTATACATCTCCACTGGACCACATCAGCCCTAAACAACGCCCAGCGTTGTCTGGATTGTACCGAGGAGTGTTGCAGGACAGGAACTAAAGATCCTCTGCAGCCAAATCAATTGGCCATGTCTTTGAGACAGAGCAGTTCAAGGCACAAGTCTGAAATTCCAGGGAATGACCTGGAGTGGGTTCAGGAATACCTGTAAAAAAACCCTTGGGTAAGGATAGACGCGGACCCTCTCCTTCTCCGCCAGGAGGTCCGTACCTCTTGTGCTTGACAGAACAAAGGGCAAGACTGTCTAGTCGCCATCAGAACCAGAGTAAATGATGGAGACCGCATAGGGCCAGCACACAGATACTAAGATATCGCACATATCTCTCTTACAGGTGTGTTCCTGTCCAGGCCCATTGTAGACTATGCCTCCCTCGCTCTGATTGGCATCAGAAGAAAATATAAAACGATTGGAGACGTCCAAAACGAAGCCTGCCAGGGTTCATTCTGGGTGCCCAAGGTGGGCGAAGTCCTCAACCTCCTAGTGGAGACAAACCTTCTCCACCTTTGGCCTCAAGAATTGATCAACGGCAGCCCAATTCTATCAAAGGTCTCCAGGCTCCCAGGAACACAAGCCTAAGAACAAAATAGTCAGACGCCTAGAACAGATACGACTTGTTTGCAACACTCCTGGCTGTCTCACACAGCCAGTGTGCTAATAACGCCATTCAGCTCAGCTCAAAGAACCACTACTGGCCAAGGGGCATGGGGACTGCCCCACAACCCTGGACTTTGTCGAAGCTCACGCCGTGGGCACAAACCTCGATAGAGTTCTCGTCTCATGGGACTGCAAGCAAAAAGAATGAATATGGCACGCGTCTTCGCCACTAAGGCAGAACCCAATTGGGCCCCGAGGGGTCATTGCAAACCTATTCATGCGCCTCTCCGGGGAGCCTGACATATTACACAGACGGATCGTTCCGATCCCTTGACACCCCACTGCCAGGCGCCGGCTTGCAGCAAGGGATGCAACAATAATCCATGGGGTAACAGACAAAACGCTCCTCGCTACGGCATAGGTAGTTGCTATCATGGGAACACTGAAGACACGCGTCCAGGAGAAAAGGTCACGTAGGTCATACCCAAAGACTCCAATCTGGAGCCTCGACTGTCTTCAGCAGCGCTCAACTAGATACCACCGACAACATTCTGTAACCTCCTGGACAACCATCGGTGGCCACAATACACAAAGGATGCTTGCTGCAGGGTAGAAGAATTATCATAAACTTGGTTCCCAGCCATATAGGGATCAGAGGCAATGAAAGCTTGCTGACAGATTAGTACGAAATCGGCGTGGGGTATGCCCCCACTATACACATTCATTTCCATGTGATCAGTGATATGACCGTGTCTAGCAGCCGAAGTGTTACTCTATTAGGTAGTAAAGTGTTGTAACTGTTTGGTGTGTCCACGCCCAACTCTCCTTCTCTCCTGCAGCTTCACAGTAGAGGAAACGAGACATTCCCCCTCGGCCAGCTGGTACTCCAGATGCCACAGGCTATGAAACCACTGCACTCTCTGAATAAACAACAGAGGTACCGAAGTCATTCTGCACAGAATGCGCTAGGTTACCACTGTGCTGGCAGATCATACAAACAATAGAACCTGAAGAGAGGTGTTGCATGCATTGTCGGCGAGCCGAACGCCACACTGAAACACTACTTGGAGAATTGCGTGCACTAAACGCAATTCCTAAGACAAACCTCGCCCACAGAACACAGTCCGTCGTGCTGGTACAAGAGATTATGCGAGATGCTTACCCACGGCTACAGAGCGCCTGCTGGCAATCCCAACCGCCACGTTATATGCCCACCTGAGCAAGTGTCAGACCTACAAATGAGTACACGCACAATCAAAAAGTGTGTATCCCTACAGGGCCGCCGTCCGGGCCATAAGTGAAGGCGGGCGAGCCAGACCTTTTCGCAAATCTCAGCAAGCAAAGCAAGCAACAAGGGGAGCTCATTCTTCGTGCCGTAAGTACGAGTTTGACACATGTGCCTAACCTCACTAAACTTCCGTGAAGAGGCTGTCCAGTCACGAAGGCCTGTTGTCACAGCAGAGTCCAACAAGAGTCCTGATCACCAAGGGTTGCTAAGAAAAAGCAGCGGCAGGAGGAGGAGATGCTACAGCCCGACTCTACATCTACGTAGGTATCCACAGTCCACCCTGACATGGGGTATCTCCTCCAAGGCCATGTCTATCATGACACTCGCTTTTCGTGCACTGACATTTTGAACGCAATTCAGCTGAGGCTTCCCTCCGCTATTGCATACACTACACTAGCGCGTTCCCCATCACGCAGCCGGGAGATTTCTTGTTTAACCGCTGTACAGTTGTGTGGCTGCCGCGGAGAACTGGCTAAGCACTTTGCCGTTATGAGAGGTGACTAAGTCGGTCTCGTCACCAGTACCGTCTTCCAAGTAAATCTCTAGGCGTATTGCATGATTTACTTGCCCCTAGAACCAACAATCGGCTCCCTTTAGGAGCCTACTTACTTTCCTGTTCGTATAAAAATCGATATCCAATGACGTTAGTAACCCAATGCCACCACCTACCTTTCCTGCTAGTACTAGTACTACTAGTTAGTAGTATTAGTACTTTTGACCTTACACTACTGCTACGACTACTTTTGATATCTTAACTACTTTTAACTAACTACTATACTGGCTGCCCCCAGAGGACCACTATTACCATACTGGGTCTCTATTGAGTTCATGTATTTTTGTCCAAACATTGTGAGTGAATATAATTATACTCCTATTACTCACGTTTGCTTCTAAGGAACATTACCACCGTATTAACCTGTCCTATCGTGAAGTTTATTTATATTACCAACTCTGTGATAATTCATGTACTACTTTACTGCACTCCCTATTCGGTCCCTACATGTTTATTATTATCACATTGTGATAATCATACTACTAGTCCCAGTACCAGTATGTCCTCATGTTCCGTTAATTTACAGTAATCTTCTTACCATATACACTTGTTGGATCATCATAGTCCTCCAATAGACCGAATAGAGGATGACACTATCCATACTCAATTAGGTATTAGATAAGAAACAACACATTTCCCCCTATTCATAGGATATGTGCAAATCGGATAGTAGTTCACTAGGGCCTAACTACTTACTTTCTACTAGCACACTACTCCTCCACTCACTCCTGGTATATTTATTTATTTTTATTCAGTAGAAGACCTTTGGATCATGGCATTTTGTTTATTCTGTCACTCAACACATACACTCCAAGTGAGCCATAAGATATATGTTTAGTGTTATGTGGTCTTGATGTGCAATATATTATCTTATATTTTAATATGTATCATCTAGTAGATTATTTGTGGTGTGGGTATCATGTAATTATATATGTATCTAATGTATATGTCTCATAGGGAATGGAGAGAGTGTATGTTGTTTTTGTGTGTCAATGTATACCTATTTGCCTGGCGAGTGCCCATAGATACATTATTTATTATGATCGCGCTCTATATATATAATATATATATAGAAAATTATATATATACATACACACACACACATACACTCTCTCATTCCTATATCATATACATATTTTTAAATTTTGTACTGTTACGATCTTAATACCTTCACACACACCAATACCTGATTGCTTATATATATAATATATAGTATATATATTGCAATCAAGACCACACTAACACTAAACATTATCTTTATGGCTCACTTTGAGTGACAGACTAAACAAATGCCATGATCCATAGGTTCTATCTACTGAATAATAAATAAATATACCAGGAGTAGGAGGATTAGTTGTAGTAGGAAATAGTAGTAGGCCCTAGTGAACTACTATCCTGATTTGCCATTCCCTTGATTAGGCGGGAATGTGTTCTTTTCTTTCTTAATACCATTGTGTGTGTTATGGATAGTGTCATTATTCTATTGAGACTATGAGTATCACATTGTTGGTAGAAATAAATTAACTTATAGGGACAATAATGGTCTGGACTAGTAGTATGTTTATCACAATGTTTGATAATAATAACATG
>NW_023640625.1:39253-42891 GCF_015228065.2 Penaeus monodon | reverse complement strand
TTTTTTTTGAAAAAAAAAAAAACCTTTGGGTAGCTTATTTGTCATTTAAAAATAAAATTACACTTTACATAAGGAAATTTGAAAAAATACAGCATGTAAGGGCTCGGATGCGGTTTTAGTATTAATAAGCCTCTATCAGATTCTGAATGCTCCTTCCGACAGAGGTGACATGCCCGGAAGACAGCAAATCGTGCCCTGCTATCGTCGTATTTCTGTCTGCGAAGGGGAAAAAAAAAATAATTGTGAGGAAGCGAGAAGCAAAACTTAAATGAATGATGGAATTATAAATTCTGACAAATTATCGCGGAAAATGTTTGTACTATTTTGATTGTGTATTGCAGTCATAGAGTATTATCTATTTTATACTACTAATGAAAGACATATTTACTGTTTTTTTTTTATCAAATTTTATGTTTTCTTTGCAATGAACTTCCAAGCTTGATATTGCTATAATCATTACCAATTCTAATTAAATTTCAATTTCAATACATATTTAGTGTTGTGTGAAGTTATGGTATAGCTCCTATTATGATTATAATCACCATTTTTTACATCCTCGCGGTAAATACAGCATGCGCGCTTAGTTGAGGGGAGAGGGGAGGAGGAGCAGATTTAGGAGAAGGGTGGGGCCCTCCCCCAAACGAGATATGGCATTTTTGATAGGAGAACAGACCGTGAGCTAGCGGAACGATTTGGTGTGAAGAACGATGTGCTACGAAAATCACAACCGAGGCGAGCATTTCAAAAACTTTCTAGCTATCTGAACATGGGGTTTACCTTGGGTCAAATGATTAAAGGGTGGCGATTTCCATGGTAGATTTCATTAAGTTTTGCAGTTCTTCACGAAAGGAGACAAAGAAAAGTACTTCCATGGTGTCGCTCTATTGTTCGCCTCTTCCTCAACTTCGCACGTCCATTAATGGTTTTGTATGTCGATGAAGTCATTATCTCGTGACAAGAAGGGTATTCCCTGATACCTGTCTGTGGTCGTCCTTTTATCGGGATATTGCCTGGAGCATTGTCCAAGTTTAGGAAGGCATCTTTAGATAAATATGACTTTTTGTTAAAGATGATAGAAATGCATAACATTTTAACCCTTACCATATATTCCCAAGTCTGAAAAAACGCTCAGTTTTCATATACATATACTTCATCACCCTTGTATTTGAAAAAAAGGGCATTTTGCTTTCTTAAGTTATGAAAAGAAGCTTTTCCCTCCCTTATTATGAGTTAATGCGAATATTTTTTCTCCTAAACGAATGCTTTTTTACTTGTCATTTAGAAAATATTGCTTCGGTTGCGTTTTTTTCCCCTTTAGGACTGTGATTTTCAACCCTTTCTCTATAACTTAAACCTCCTCGACTGTATGTTGCTTGTCATATACCCTTTACTGCCATTTAAACAAAATATCTAATGTAGACACACAACAAAGAACTTTTTGATTAAGAAATATAATATATAGTTGTTGATAACCGGTTTAAGAAAAGAAAAAAAAACGCATCAGTTGGAAAATCGCATGCTGTCTGCTAAGATCCATTATATATACATATATATATTATTATATATTTTTATTATATATATATATATATAGAGAGAGGAGAGACATCATACATACTACACACTACACACACACCACACACACACACATATATATATATATATGTATATATATATATATATATTTTAATATATATATATATATTATATTATGTGTGTGTGTGTGGGGTTTTGTGTGTGTGGGTGTGGGGTTGTGTGTGTATCACAAAACCACACACAAAAACAAACAAAAACACCCACACACACACACACCACACACACATATATGAAAAAATAATTATATATATGTTGTGTGTGTGTGTGTGTGTGTGTGTGTTTTTTTGTGTGTGTGTGTGTGCGTTTTGTGTGTTTGTGTGTTTTTGTGTTTGTATGTGTTTGTGTCTATGTGTGTGTCTGTGTGTTATATGTATATATATGTATATGTAAATATATATTATATATATATTATATATATATATATATATATATCATTTTTATGTATTATATGTATATATATTATTATATATATTATAATATATATATAGAGAGAGAAGAGAGGAGGAGAGAGAGAGGAGAAGAGAGGAGAGAGAGGAGAGAGAGAGAGAGAGGATGTATAGTATATATATATATTATATATATATATATATTATATATATATAATATATATTCATTATACATATATACATGCATATATCTATTTATATATTATATATATATATTATATAAAATTATATATATATTATAATGCGTGTGGTGTGTGTGTGTGTGTGTGTGTGGTGTGTGTGGTGTGTGTGTGTGTGTGTTTTGTGAATGTGTGTGTGTGTGAATGTGTATGTGTGTGGTCGCTTACATATTTATATATAAATATATAAAAAGATTGTAAATAATACTATATGTACATATAGTAGTATCTACACGTATTTATATATAAACATATAAGTAAGTATACTTTTATACATATATAAATATATATACCTGTATAACTGTATATATATTTTGTGCGTGTTGTGTGTGTCTGTCTGTCTATCAATCAATCAATAAATATATATATATAACATATATATTTATTTATATATATATATATATAATATATATATATATATATAATATATATATTTACATATATATATATAAAATATATGTAAATATACATATGAATATATAAAAAATTATATTATATTAATATATACTAAAATATATATATATATATTTTAAATTAATATATATATATATATGTGTGGGGGTGTGTGTGTGTGTGTGTGTGGTGTGTGGTTTGTGTGTGTGTGTATGCATGTATTTCTATATATATATATTATATATATTTTATATCTATATATAATATATATATATATATACATATGTATACTTATTTGTATATACATATGTATATGTTTATATTATATATATATATATTTCTAACTACTACATACAATATAGTATATTTTAAAAATAAATAAAAACCCTCCCTGAAAAGGACTCGAACCTAGGTACTCCAGGTTAAAACCCGGAGGCCAGTGCAAACCCAAACCAGCCACACGACCCACAAAAGAGTTGCAACTGGGGTTTTTACTAGTCCATAAAAATTTACCTATTTTCCATATTTTAGTAATGCACGAAGTTCTACGCTCATTTTCCCCGGGGCATTTGGGTGGAAATTCTTTGAAATTAAAACCCTAAGTAAGTACTGAGGTAATTTTATGAAATGGAAAAATGCAAGCCGCATTGATATCATAAAAAACAACCCCTCCCTGACCGGGGACTCGAACCTGGGTCACTCCGGTATAAAAACCGGAGGCCATGCTAAACCAACCATGCCACACCCACAAAAGGGTGTGCAATAGGATGTTACTAGCTCCATAGACATTACCTATCTACTCATACTTGAGTAATGACAGCGAAATTTTACGCTCACTCCCCGTGGGCACTCGGCGGAAATTCATATAGCAATTCAAATCCTAAGTCAGATGTACTGAGGTATACTTATGAAAGATGGAATAATGAAATGCCGCATTGATATCGATAAATAACAACCCTCCTTGACCAGGACTCGAACCTAGGTCACTCCGGGTATGAAACCGGAGGCCAGTGCTAAACCAACCATG
>NW_023640625.1:29253-31753 GCF_015228065.2 Penaeus monodon | reverse complement strand
CGAGAGTGAAAGCAGGTTAATGATCACGAGGTAATCACCAGACCATAGCTAATGATGACTAGCACGCACACCTTAGTCCAAAATAGTACATCATAACAGAAAGATGACCAATATCCGTAACCGAAATCATTACCCGTAGGCAGATGCTACAGATGACTCACCCGTGGCTCCCCCCCACCCACACCGCAATAATCACCATGTTTAAACTTGTACCGAGATCGAGAATTGATTCTGTTACTGACGAGGGAAACCGTCTCTCCTAATGACTGAAACTGTCAAAATCAACAATAAATAGGTCACACAGGTCTACTAATGACCGATAATTTCTGCTCCTCTCTCACTGTACCAGAGATAAGAATACAATTAAGTGTAAAGGATTAGAAAAACTCATTATACAATATATGCTTTTATTTTTGATTGTATAAACACTATACAATGCGCTCGCACACACAAACACACACACACACACACACAAACACACACACACACACACACACACATACATACACACACACACCCACCACCACCACCACCACCATCTTCCATACCCTCCCACCCCCACCCCGCAATATTCATCATGTTTAAACTTGTACCTGGATCGAGAATTGACCCTGTTACAGACGAATGATCATCCCTCCTAATTAATCATAATCCATAAATGTCCCTCTAATGATGTCTAATACACACACCTAAAGGGTTCCTCTCACCCTCCCCTCCAAACCAACCCTCCTTCCCTTCCTACCGCCCCTGCCCCACATTCCTCCATACCCAAAGCAATAATAGTAAGAAAAAGAAGCAAACAAACAAATCACAAGTCCTACTTAAGGAGATGATACAGCCCTGCACTGAAGTGCCAGTGATCACCCTTCCTAATGAATGATGCAATCATAATCCAACCCAATACCAGGTGTCACTGATGACCCACCTCCCTCATCACCCCTCCTCCCCTCCACACCCGCCCCCGCAATATTCTTCGTGTTTGAACTTGTACCCGGATCGAGAATTGACCCTGTTACAGACGAGTGACCACCCCTCCTAATGAATGAAACTAACACAAATAACAGACTTAAATTTTCTGTGTAAATGTAAAATGTAATTACCACTATTTCATATGTTTGTACCTTTCATGCTTATAAAACTATAACCTAATAGATTGAAAAGTCGCTGGTTTTATTATATTTAGAGATCATTAATAGGGTTTTCAAGGTATCTACACCAGGTCAAAGACGGGTTTCCCTCTCGTATTTACGCCTGAACACCTAAACAACCACCTCTTCTTGCTCAGAGGTAATGAGGAAATAATCGCAAAGACTATAATCAGCATCTTTTTTTTTTTACAAATGCATAATATAACAAAGGTGCAGACCTAATAAGAATAATTCAAAAGAAATTACTTAATTTCGCAGAACAACTGATAAGCCTGCGACCTCCTCTCATATTTTAACATGTTATTCTAGCCGTTCTTACATCCCAAAGACATCTTCATAATAAAAATATAGTTCATTGAAAAGGATCATGAAATTCTTGTTGTACTTTATTATGACTCTCAAGCTTACACAAACATACGCCCTAAGAGGCGAAAACACAAATACCAGGCTTAAATTTCTGTGTAAATGTAAATGTGATAACCAATATTTCATACGTTTGAAAATTTTAGGCTTATACAACAGGTTATTTACCTAATAGATTGAAATGACGCTGGTTTTATTCTATTTAGAGAGCATTAATAGGGTTTTCAAGGTATCTACACCAGGTCAAAGCGTAGTGTTTCTCCCATCGTTCTATCTTTCCCTTCATAAGATGAAAATTGGCCTTTCCCCCAAGATCAAAATTACCTTAAATCTTATAGTGTAAAGGGTAGCGTGGCCAAAGTTTAAGGGATTCTGAGTCGATGTGGTTAATATCGAGGTTGCCCTAAAACCAGTTCCATCCTCATTTATTAAAAAGCAATCAATAAAAGACACATATTTTCCAAAGGCACCTTGATGTAAAAGGACTGTACACTATGCGGTAATTTTACCCTTAAAAACCTGTACTTATCTGAATAAAAAGGACGCGACGCCAACGCCTGACGACCTCGTTCCGTCCCAAAGTGCAGCTGGAATGAGTAAGAGTGAGAGAGAGAGGTTAAAGGTCCTTCACCCTCCCCTTTTATAGACTTTTAGTCCTGATTTGTCATAGGCTCTTTACCAGCAATTCTGATTGTTACAGAGAAAACCACACAAGTATGAGGACCACATAGGGATGGGGGACTAACAATGAGGGTTAGGTGCCGTATAATTCCAGTAATCTGACGTAGGCGCGTCCGGGCGGGGGACGTCATCCCACTCGTAGGGCATCCTCAGCGCGTCCGGGTGGCGACGGTCATCCCGCATCGTAGGGCATCCTCACGCGTCCGGGCGGCGACGTCATCCCAATCGTAGGATCCCCAGCGCGTCGGTGGCGGCGACGTCCCCCTTTCCCCACGAACATGTAGGGCAATCCTCCAGTGCGTCCGGGG
>NW_023640625.1:20745-29153 GCF_015228065.2 Penaeus monodon | reverse complement strand
AATGATTTTTCTCTTACACTTGAAGTGTATGTCGTATTCGGTGTGTACAGTGTGTGTATGTAGTGGTGTGTGTGTGTGTGTGTTTGGTGTAGGTGTGTGTGTTTGGGTGCAGCGCATGTAAGTGTTTATACAATCAAAAATAAAAGCATAATGTATAATGAGTTTTTCTAATCCTTACACTTATTGTATCTATCTTGTACAGGAGAGAGGCGCAGAATATGTTCATTAGAGACCTGTGTGACCATTTATGTGATTTTGACAGTTTCAGTCATTAGGAGAGACGGTTTCCCTCGTCAGTAACAGAATCAATTCTCGATCTCGGTACAAGTTTAAACATGGTGATTATTGCGGTGTGGGTGGGGGGGAGCCACGGGTGAGTCATCTGTAGCATCTGCCTACGGGTAATGATTTCGGTTACGGATATTGGTCATCTTTCTGTTATGATGTACTATTTTGGACTAAGGTGTGCGTGCTAGTCATCATTAGCTATGGTCTGGTGATTACCTCGTGATCATTAACCTGCTTTCACTCTCGACAAGGTTGTGTGGTTACGCTGAGATCATTAATCTATGTCACCTGTCACCTGCATTGGAGGGGATACTCGTCTGTAGTACATCCTTTGTTTCATTATTTCTCTTATGATGCGTCATGTACGAACATAAAATGCATATGTGAAAGTAGGTTAATGATTTCCGGGTATTGATTATGTTGTTGTGGACATTGGTTGCGGTTTGCGGTTTGTGGTTTCATCAAGATCACTGATTACGTCACGGTCACTGACCTACTTTCACATTCATGCACGTATGTGAATGTGTTCAATTCTGCCGTATTACCCACTACTTATACATATATAAATATAAGATTTTGTACATACGTATTTGTATGTAGGGAGTTGTGCCGCTGTGTCTGGTATGTGTGTGCCGCTGTGCGTTCATGGGTATGTGTTTCTCGGCTATCTGTGTAATCAAACGTATGTTAACGTAACTTAACCAAGCTGCACCTAGCCTAACCTAACGCTACTTAACCTAACCTAAGCTAACCTAACCTAACGATACTTAACGTAAACTAACCTAGCCTAACCTAAGGTGACCTAATCATCATCACCATCATCATCATCATCATTATATTTCTGTCCCCCGTTCCACCTTCCCGTTCCTCCTCCTTCTCCTCCTCCTTCCACTTTTGTCTCTGCGTCCCCCCTTCCCTTTTCTTCCTTCTACTACTTCCACATCTATATCTCGTTCCCTCTTCCTCTCCTCCTCCTCTTCCACATTCTCCTCCTCCTTCACTTCTATTTCTTCGTTTCCCCCATCCTCTCCTCCTCTTCGACGTCCTCTTCCAATATATATATATATATATATGAATATATATATATTATATATATATATGATATATATATATATATATATTTATATATAACATATAAATATATATACATGTATATTATAATATATATATATATATATATAAAAATATATATTATATATATATAATATATGTATATATACATATATATCTGTATGTGTGTGTGTGTGTGTATGTGTGTTTGTGTGTGTTTGTGTGTGTGTGTGCTGTGTGTGTGTGTGTGTGTGTATAGTATATATATATATATATATATATATATATTATATATATATATATATATACATTTATAAACCATATATATTTGATATATATACAATGAATTAATAAAAGATAACATATATATTATAATATATATATATATAATATATATATATATATATTAGATGAATAAAAATAATTAATATAATATATATATATATATATATATGATATATATATTATATAGATATATTAATATTATATATATATATTATATTATATAAAACATATATGTGTGTTTGTCTGTGTGTATGTATGTGTATGTTTGTGTATGTATATATATGTGTATTATATACATATAGATACAATATATGTATATGTATCTATCTATCTATCTATATCTAATATAATATGTTTATATATATGTATATATAAATATATATATAAAATTATATATATGTATATATGTATATGTAAATATATATAATATATAAATAATTATTAATATATATATATATATATATTATTATATATATGCATATGAGTGTCTGTATATATATAATATATATATATATATATATATATATATATAATATATATATAGACTGATAGATATATATATATATATACTATATATATATAATATTATCAATATACAGACTGATAGAAAGACACACACTTACCACACACACACTAACGACACACACACAATATACATATATATGTATATGTATATAAATATATATACATATATATCATTATATTATATATATATATATATATATATTAATATATTTATATATATATATAAATCTATATGGTATATATATATGTATATATGTATAATTACATATATATGTTTATATATACATAGGTAGAGATATATATATATATATATATATATATATATAATATATATATATATATATATATGCATACATATATTTTTTTAGATATGCATATATATGTATTTATATATACACATATACATAGGTATCTCTTTCTTCTCTCTCTCTTATATATATATATATATATAATATATATATATATATATTATATATATATATATTTACACATACACACAGACACACACATACACACACTCACTCACACATATATATATTTGTGTGTGTGTGCTTGTATTTATTTATATGTGTGTGTGTTTCTTGTGATACATACTTAAATACACACAGACACACACACACACACACACATACACACACACACACACACACACACACACACACACATATATATATATATATATATATATATATATATATAAAAACACTTATATGTATACAGATATATATAAATATAGAATAGGAAAAACACTCTTCCGTGCTGATACAATGGAAGAAAAATCCACAATACAAGAACTAGATTTATTGAAAGTGAGACTACAGTTTCGAAATCCGCCTGGATTCCATCTTCAGGTCTGAAGAGGAAAGGAAGAGGAGGCAGGTGAGGACAGACGAACGGAAGCAGAGGGAGGTCACATCAGGTTGGAGGATCGGGCGGACTATGTATTGAGAGTTTGGCAATTATTAGGGTAATAATGATAATAATTACCAGAATTGTATAATCTGGAGAAAAGCCGCATTTCAAGTTGAAATTAAGCAGCAGCTTTATAAGGGAAAATTCCACAGTCTACGTAGTGGACATCAGCGGAAGGAATGACAATCCGCGCTGCTGACCAGTCCATCTGATGGCCAGTGTCCCACTGATGGCAAAAGAGGGCGTTATTGTTGTGTCCCCTGGATACAGCGTACTTATGTTGAGACAGACGCTTGGTAAGACTGGCGCCTGTTTCGCCAAAGTACTGCTTATCAGAGGAGGCACAAGGAACAGCAAAGTTGACCACCTTCGAGGAGGAAGGAGGGCTGGTATGAACCAGGTTGCGACGGAGAGTGTTCACCTGGTGAAAGATCAGCCTGCAGTTGAGAGGGTGAAGAGGGCGACGGAGAGAGTAGGTTTCCTCAGTGTAGGGCAGGCTGAGGACAGGCAGGTGAGGAGTCTCTTTAGGAGGAGAGTCGTGGTAGAAGGTACGCCGTGCCTTAGATAACGCGGCGTCGAGAACATGACCAGGGTAGCCCAGTTTTTGTATTGTGGGTTTTTCTTCCATATATGTATATCCATGTTTAGTAAACACAAACATGATATAGATATATATATATATATATATATATATATATATATATATATTATATATATATGATATATAGATATAATATTATATATATATATATATATATGTATGTATGTATGGATCTCTCTCTCTTTCTCTCTCTCTCCCTCTCACACACATTCTCCCCCTATTATACATATATATATAATATATATATATAATTATTATATATATATATATATATAATATAAATATTTTATATATAATATATTATTTTTATATATTATATTAAACAATACGCTCACACGCACACAATCACAAACTAAACACACAAAACACACACAACAATGTTTATAGATAAATAATATTTTTAATAATATATATTATAAAATATAATAAGGGGGAGAGGGAAAAGAGAGAAGAGAGAGAGAGAGAGAGGAGAGAGAGAGAGAAGAGGGATAGTAAAAAAAATAGGTAGATAGATAAAATAAAGAAAAAACTAAAGCACACAACGCCAAAAAACACACCCACCCCAAAATGTTTTGTAATAAAAATTTTTTATATATATAAAATATATATATAAATAATTTTTAAATTATATTAATATTAATATATATATAAATATATATATATATTATATATATAATACATGTTAAGGTATATAATACTATATATAGGTATAGTTATATCTTGTTTTTAATGTATACAATATAATTATATATAATAATATATATATATATATATATATATAATTATATGATATCTTTTATCATTATCTGTGTCTTTTAATATATATTTCTATCTTTTTTTTCTATTATTTTCATTTTCTATATATTTGTCATTATGCAGTATCTATCTATTACTATTAAAGAAAAACAAAGTAAGGGTTCTGTGTTTGTTTTTTGTGGTTTGCTTGTGTGTCTTCTTCCGTTTGTGTCTAATAAAGAATATATAATAATATATATATTATATATATATAAAATTTATATTATATATATATATATATACATAACAATATATATAAATAAAATATATAAATATAAGATTTTGATGATAGATAGAGGATGAAAATGAAGTAGATAGATGCTGGTAGAAGGTAAACAATGGTAAAGTATAGATACATAGGCAGATATAAATGTATATACATAACTTAAAACGTATAATGTAAAAGAAAAAAATGATATTAAATATACAGAGAAAAACTCACATCAAACACAAAACCACACAACACACACACACACACACACACAAATATAATTTATAGTAGACAAAGACAGATAGATAGAAGATAGATAGATGATGATATTTAACAAAAATTTATGTAAAATTATCAAATATGGATACCAACTATATTTATTATTACTATCTTTTAACAATATTGAATGTATACCACACACACATATACACACACAAAACATATACACCACACACAACATCACACACACACACACACACACACAACTACCCCACACACCAGACACACACACCCACACACACCACACACACACACACATTATAAAAATATTTTATAAATAATATTTATATATATATATTTTGGGTTTGGGGGTGTGTGGGTTGTGTGGTGTGTGTGTGTGTGTGTGGTTTGGTGTTGTTATGTTTGGTCTGTGTGTGTTTGGGTGTGTGTGTGTGTTTGTTGTGTTGTGTTGTGGTGTTTTTGGGGGTGTTGGTGTGTTTTTGGGTGTTGGTGTGTGTGTGTGTGGTGTGGGGGTGTGTTGTGTGTTGAACCCCCAGTTTTATATATGTGGTTGCAAAATGTGAAAGCCAATTTTTTCATTTATCGTTATTTTTTACATGCTTGCGAAATTTAGTATTGTCACATCCCTATTTCCCACCACACAAAAATAAAGTGTGCCCATTGTTTTTCCCCTGTTTGTTCGTTCTCTTTGCCACAAGACTTTCCCCAAGTTTGTTGCATCCCCTTTCCCAGGCTATGCTTTGCGTAACGTACCTTTCACCCCAAATGATGTCATATGTTAAAGCAGTGATCACCCCATCTTAGCCACTGTAGGAGGGCGGGCCCGATCCCTGCGGGGAGCCAAGGAGCAAAACCTCGCCCCTTTGGGCGCGCCGCTCCATCATAATATAAAATAAAAGGGAGCTTACATCTGGTCGTTCCTTACCCCTAAGCTCCCCCCCCCTACCATACCTTGTGGGCCCTCTTCCCGGGCCTTACAACTGGGGTTTAGCGGGACTTTTGAATCCATGCGCCCCCAAAGTTCCTGTCCGCATTAACGCACACTCTGCGGCACGCAAATTTCCCCATATGGGGCCCAGTCCCCCTGACGGGATGTCCCAAGGGGCTGGATAACCCGACTTTGCCGCTTAGCTGTGAACTCCGACACAGCTCACGCCACTCTCAACACCTGCGCTGACCCCTCAACACCGTTCATCTGTTGCCGACAAGCTGGCAGTTTTTAGAAAACCCCCCAGCTGGCCCATGTATCACCAAGGGACATGACCACCAAAAATTTCTACACCAACCCGATTTCCTCGCCAGGGTTTCACCAGCAGTCGCCCCAAGCGGAACAACACCATCCTCTGACCTTCGCCCAAGCCCTTGCTCCCACGCAGGCCTCAAATCTCCCCGTTACCGCACAGGGGCCCCCGTCCTGCCTGTCAGCCGGCTCTCCCAGCCCCCTCCTCGCCTCGCACCGCCCCAAGCCCCGGGTGAAGGGTTTTTCAAAAAAAATGGGATCAAGCTTTGCTTTCCTTATATTATTTTTTTTTTTGTGTTTAATCTTAACTGACTTTAAATTTGTGCAAATTTAAATTTTTTTTTGTATTTTTGCGTTCGTTTTCAGCATAGGTGTTTATTTGCATTTTTTTTTGCCTAACTAGATTCTCCTCGTATATTTTATTACCCCCGGTGAGATGCTTTTCCCCAGCGCCCCTCGCCGTCGCATTTGTGACGCCGCCGAAGCGGATTTCCTTAGGCCGCCCGTTCACTAGTTAAGCCCAGAATATCGCAGCTCGCTACGTTAGCACCTATAAATAGAAACTCATATGTATACACACCCCCGAACACAGTACTTCCTCCGGTCTTTACGTTTCTCACGTATTTGGGAAAGATGGGGCCATCATTTAGAAACCGGGAAATGTAACCCACTTTTTATTGGATGTGCTGAAAGTGTAAGCCCAAAGTTATTTTATTATTGTTATATTCTACAGACTTTCGTAAACTTTTGTATTTTCCCCGCCTAATTCCCCCACCAAAACACCATTAAATGGCCATTTCTTTAACCTGTTTGTTTTTGTCTCTCGTTGCCACATAGACTTCCAATGTTGTGTTGCTATCCCTCCACAGGCTATGCTTGTTGAAAAGTACCTTTCCACCCAAAGTTTTTCAAATTTTTTAAACACGTGTCATGCCCCTCTTTTTGACCCCTGTGGAATGGGAGGCAGATCCCCGCGGGGAGCCAAGGAGCAAAACCGCTCCTTGGGGCGCTACTCCATCAAATTAATAAAAGGAGTCATTACATCTTGGGTTTTACCTTACCCCCTAACCGCCACCTACCATACTCTGTGGGGGCCCATCTTTCCCGGGTTCTTAAAGTGTGTGTTTGGTGGGGTTTGTGGGTGGGTGGTGGGTTTTTGGGGTGGTGTGTGTGTGTGTTTGGGGTTTTGGTTTTTAAAATATATATAGATAATATAATTAAAAAAATAAAAATATATGAAATTATTAATTTTTTTTTTTTTGCATAAAATGTATATTACAAAAATTCATACACCACAATGATATAGAATAATATAAATAAATAAGTAATATATAAAAAAAAAAAATTTAAGAGAAAAAAATAAAGATAAAAAAGAAAAAAAAAGAAAAATTGAAATTAAAGAAAACAGAGAATATATAAAAATAAAAAAATAATAAAAATAAAAAGAAAAAAAATAGGGTTTTTGTATTATAAAATATATAAAAAATAATAATAATAAAGAAAATAAAATAAATTTAATGGACTTAAAAAAAAACCAAAACCCAAAACAAAATAAATATAAATATATATATATATAAAAAATATATGGGAAATATATAAACCCACACACACAAAACCCACACACAACACCACACACAAAATAAAAGAAAATAATATAAATAATATTTTTAATTAATTTTAACAACCTTACACAAACACACACACACATACAAAAAACACACACAACATACATCCTAATACAAAACATATAATAATTATATATATTTTATTATATATATATATATAATATAAGAAATAAATAATTTTTTTGTATTAATATATAAATATAATTTTATATATAATATGTGGTGTTGTGTGTGTGTGTGGGGGTGTGTGGTTTTGGGTGTGGTGTGTGTTGTGTGTGTGTGTGGTGTCTGCGTGTGGGGTTTTTGGTTATTATAATATATATATTTTTTAAAATTTATATATAATTTTAAAAATTTTAAACACACATAATCATAAATTTATATATTTTTTAATTTATAACCATTTAATGTATCGGTTTGGGGGGGGGTTTGGGGCCCAGTGGGGGCCCACAATCAGAAAAAAAAAAAAAAAAATAAAAAAATTAAAAAAAGGAATTTTTAAAGAAAAAGAAAAAAAAAAAAAAGGGGAGAAATTTTTTTTTAAAAAATAATAAAAGAAAAATAAAAAATAAAAAAATAAAAAAAAAAAAAAAAAATAAAAAACACACAAATAAAAAAAAAAAAAAAAAATAAATA
>NW_023640625.1:0-10000 GCF_015228065.2 Penaeus monodon | reverse complement strand
ACCCCCTGAACCCCTAAACAACCACCTCTTTTTGTCAAGGTAATGAGGAAATATTCAAAGCTAAACAGATCTTTTTTTTTTTAAAAAATGCAAAATATAACAAAGGTGCAGCCCTAATAAGAATAATTAAAAAGAAATTATTTAATTTCGCAGAAAAAATGATAAGCCTGGACCTCCCCCTATTTTTAACATGTTATTCTAGCCGTTCTTACACCCCAAAAAGAATCTTCAAAAATAAAAATAATTTCATTGAAAAGGATCATGAAATTCTTGTTGTATTTATTAGGACTCTCAAGCTTACACAAACATCGCCCTAAGAGGCAAAAAACACAAAAAGGGGCTTAAATTTTTTTGTGAAATAAAAATGTGATAACCAATTTTTCTAGTTTGAAAAATTTTGGGCTTATACAACAGGTTTTTTTCCCTAATAATTGAAATGACGCGGGTTTTTTTCTTTTTAGAGAGCATTAATAGGGTTTTAAGGTATCTAACCAGGTAAAAGCGTAGTGTTCTCCCATGTTCTATTTTTTCCTTCATAAGATAAATTTTGGCCTTTCCCAAAAGTCAAAATTCCTTAAATCTTTTTAGGTAAGGGTAGCGTGGGCCAAATTTAAAGGTATTCTGAGTCGATGGGTTTAATACGGGGTGCCCTAAAACACATTCCATCCTCAGTTTTTAAAAAAGCAATCAATAAAGACACAATTTTCCAGCACCTTTGTTAAAAGGACTGTACCTATGGGTAATTTCCCCTTAAAGCCTGACTTATTGAATAAACGGACGCGCAGCCAAACGCCTGACGCCTCTTTCCCGTCCAAAAAGGCACGGGAATGATAAGAGGGAGAGAGAGGGGAAAAAGGCCCTACCCCCCCCCCCTTTATAGACTTTTAGGCCTGAGTTGTATGGGTCTTACCAGCTTCTGTTGTTAACAGAGAAAACCACACAAGTGAGGCCCAATAGGAGGGGGGACTAACAATGAGGGTTTAGGTGCCGTAAAATTCCCACGAATCTGACGTGGCGCGTCCGGGGCGGCGCCCGTCATCCCACATCGGGGCATCCTCAGGCGTCCGGGGCGGGACGTCATCCCGCATCGTAGGGACCCCAGCGCGCGGGGCGGCGAGCACCCCCCACATCGTAGGGCACCTAGCGCGTCCGGGGCGGGACGTCACCCCCGCACGTAGGGATCCTCAGCGCCCCGGGGCGGCGACGTCATCCCGATGTAGGGCACCTCGGCGCCCGGGGGCGGCGACGTCATCCCGCCGTAGGAATACTAAAAAAAGGGGGGTTTTCCCCTTAAAATTTACGCCTAACACCTAATTACTACCAACTAGCGTCACTTTGCCCATATGAAACTTTGTTTGAATTGTAATACTTGACAAATGGCCGTGCTACAGACAAAGATCACCCCACATAACAAAACAAATCCCCGCGCAAGGGAAGTACCCACCGCGGAGGATAGAATCAGGCCAGGTAAGCCCAAAATTAAAGGTGTTGCCCGAAAAAGGTGACCCCCCCCTTCCTACCGCTCCCCCCACATTCCCCAACCCCTTACAAACCAATAATAGTAAAAAAAGAAGCAAAAAAACAAACAAGTCACAACCCCTTTTAAAGGATTAATACAGAGCGCACTGAAGTGTTACGGGTGATGCCCCAAACCTATAGTAAGACGAACACGAAAATATGATAGCCCATGTCATTGTCGCTGACACCCCACCCCCATCATCACCCCCCCCTCCCCATAGCCTTTTTTATGACTCTAAAAGCTTCAAAAAACACCTCCCTAAAAGTTAACACAAAAAAAAAGGGTTAAAGTCTCTTTTTAAAGGAAAATGGATAACCAATTTTCATACTTGCACGTTTCATTACTTAAAAACTAAATTTTAATTTACCTAATAGACTAAAAAAGACCTGGTTGTTCTTTTTAGAGAGCCTGAATAGTTTTTTCAAGGTACTACCCGGGTCAAAGAGGGGGTTTTCCCCCTCATATTTACGCCTGAACCCCTAAATTATCTCCAACACGTCACCCCCCGCCCCACGTGTTACTCAGTTATGTTTTGCTAATTAATAAAGGGGACAATGGGGTACATTCCAAAATTTCCTGCCGTTTTCCGATTTTTTTCAATTACAAGAACTTAGGAAATATATTAGTTTTCCCTTAAGCCCCTATGTATAACAATTCAGATGAGTGTACCCTTCCATAAGAATCGCTAACAAACATCCTCCATTTTATGATGTTCAGACGAAAGTGGACTAGTCTTCAGTTTTTACCCCCCCTCCTCGGAATTGTTATAGTACCTGGCTAACTATATAGGAAGAAAAAGAACGATGCAAGGGTAACAAATATTGTTTGCGCATTCGGCACCACTTATAAGTAAACATTCTTATTTTTTTAAATCTTTTACAAAGAGAAAAATTCTCAAGTCGAACTAAAAAAAAAAGGTATCGACCTCTTCCACATTTTCTGAAAAAATTAATATAAAAGCACCCAAAATGAAGAAAACTCCTTACCTAAAATTTTCACTATGCCACTATTGCTGATAACGAAAATTTAAAAGCCCCATGAAAAATATTTCTATTTTCAAAATAAAAAAAAGAAGCTTTTTTAATTTTTAAAACACATTTTCCCCTTTTAGCAATTGATCTTTACAAAGCCAAAAACTTTTATGAATAAAAAAAAAAAAAAGAGGTAAAATAATAAAACTTTTTTTGCCCCTCATGATATAATGCTTTTAAATTTTTCGAAATTTTTGGACAAAGACAAAAAAAAATTTTAGCCTAAAGCAGAGATTTTTGACCATGGGTACTTTTCCCAGAGGGAGAAAAAATAACATGGTCCCCGCAATGAGTAATCTTAGCAGCAGATGTATTTCCAACTGATGCGTTTTTTTTTTTCTTTTTTAAACCCGAGTTATCAACAATATATTATTTTCTAATAAAAATGTTCTTTGCAAAATATAAAAAAAAAGGTGCTTTCTTTTTTGTGTGTCTGCATTAGAATTCTTATTTACAGGGCAGTAAGCATATGACAGCAAATACAGTCAGGAGTAAGTTATAGAAAAAGGGTTTGAAAATCACGCCCCCAAAGGGGAAAAACCGCAACCGAACAATATTTTCAAAATGCAAGAAAAAAAGCTTCGTTTTAGGAGAAAAAAAATTCGCATTACCTTAAGGGAGAAAAGCTTTTTTTCCCATAACTTAAAAAAAGCAAAATGTTTTTTTTTCAAATAAAAAGGGTGATTGAATATGTATATAAACTGAGCAGTTTTTTCAATTGGGAAATAATGGAAAAGTGTTAAATGTTATAGCATTCTATCATCTTTAACAAAAAGTCTTTTATCTAAAGATCCCTTTCCCAAAACTTGAAAAATGCTCCAGCAATATCAGAAACGGACGACCACAGAAGGGTATCGGGAATACCCCTTTGTCAGAGATAATGTTTTCCCCAATACTAAAACCTTTAAATGGACGTGCGAAAGGAAGAGGCAACAATAGAGCGACCCCATGGAAGTACTTTTCCGTCTCTTTTGGGAAGAATGTTTAATGAATTTACCATGGAAATCCCACCCCTTAAATCATTTGCCCAAAGGAAAACCCCCCAGTTCTAGATAGCTAGAAATTTTAGAAATGCTCGCCTGGGTTGTTGTCACGTAGCACATCGTTTTTCACCCCCAAATCTTTCCCGCTAGTCACGGTCTTTCTCCGATCATCCCTCCCATATCTGTTGGCCGGATCCCCCCTTCTCCTAAATCGCTCCTCCCCCCCTCCCCCCTCGCCAAGTGAGTGTATTTACCCGAGGAGGGAAAAAAAGGTGATTATAATCATAATTGGGCATAACTAACCCCCAAACAACAAAATATGTATGGACTTTGATTGAAGAATTGGTGATGTTAAGCCATATCAAGTTTGGATTTCCCTTGCGAAAAAAACAAAAAATTGAAAAAAGAAAACATAATTGTCTTTTTAGTAGATAAAATAGATAGTTAATCGATGACTGAATAACAATCAACATAGTAAAACATTTGCCGCGATAATTTGTCGAATTTTTAATTCCTCATTCATTCAAGTTTTGCTTTTTCGCTTTCCTCCAATATTTTTTTTTTCCCCCTTTGCAGACAGAAACGACGGTGGGGCACGATTTTCTGTTTCGGGGTCCTTGTCGGAAAGGGCATTAGATTCTGATAGGGCTTATAAAAAATAAAACCCCATCGAGCCATTTCTGCTAGTATTTTATCAAATTTCCTTTTGAAAAGGTAATTCTTATTTTTAAAGACAAATAAAGCTTTCCAATGGGATCAAAATATGTATTTTTTGCATAAAAGACCATCTAACCCGTTATTAAAAAGAAATAAAAAAATATACCCAAAAAATATTAACTTTTTGTCTTAGAAAAAAAAAAATCATGATCGATTGATTGTTGTTAAATTATCTGCCCCCCCCTCGGCAAAAAAAACCAATAATATTTTATAAAAAACAAATCTGGTAATGTGCTTATAAAAGTATACGCATTGCATAAATATTTTGCTCCCCTTTTTTTTGTTTAAAAATTTTGTCCCTTTGGAAACTAAAAAGTCCCGTGTCACAATCTTTGATACATTTTCCAGCGAGACAAGTACATACTCTGAAAATGCTGTACATTTTTCCCCTAAATGTGCGACCGCCAATGGGGACTCCCACAATGTGGTGCACTTTTAGCTGTCAAGTAACCGATTCTCAGCTTGTTAACAAAATTTACTTGGCGGGACAAAAATTATTCAGCCTGTAAATGCCACGTTATCACCGTCTCTTGGGTCGAGAATATTTCTCCCCTTTAAAGTTGACCGCAGTTAGACGGGGCTCTTTTCCCGCCGCGCCGCCTTTAGGCGCGGATTTTCGGCGGGCCCCCCGGGCCCCAAAGGCCCCGGGCCGGCGCGGCGAGGGTTGCACTGGCACGGGGGGGGGTTTCACAGGGCCCCTTTCGAGGGAAGGGGCCCAATTCTTTACCACTGCCAATTTCCCGCGCGGGGGAAATAAAACCCACACACCCCCAGGGGGGCGGGGGGAATCGAAAGGGGGGCCTTTGGGGCTTCATAGAGAAGGGGACATTTTACTATTTTCCAAATTTTTCCCTGCGGTTTTTAAAATCTTTGGTATTTTAAAAAAAGCAATAAATTTTTTCTTTTTTTTATTTTAAAGGCTTTTTTTTTTAAAAAAATAGCTTATATAAAAAAAAATTAAAAATTTTGCAATTAGTTTTTTAAAAAGGGGCCTTTAAAATATCCAAAGGAAAATAAAGCAAGGAAAATTGAAAACCGGTTTTTTAAATGAAGCCCCCCCTTTCAAAATAAATTTTCGTTTAAAGAAACTTTTAAAATAGAAATTGGGGTGTCTTTTTATTCCGCTTTCGCAGGGAAAAAAAAAAAGAAAATTATGGGGGCCCTTTTCCCTCCTAAGGGGTCGCAAACCCCCCCCCGTGCCCCCACGCCCTGGCACCCCCCCCGCCGCCCCGGGGCCGCCCTGTGGCGTTTTATTTAAGCCGCCCATCCGCGGCCTTGAGTGCGGGGGGTGCGGGAATATAGACCCCCCGCAACTGCGGTCAACATTACAAGGGGAAAAATTTTCTGAACCCGAAGAAACGGGGATAACTAGGCTTTACATGCTGAATAATTATTTTAAAGCCCAATAGAATTTTTTTTTAACAAAATGAGAATGGTTTTCTGATGACAGAAAAAGGGCCCCCCCCTTTGAGGATGCCCTTTGGGGGTCGCCCTTTATTTAAAAAGTACACATTTTTAGAGTTGTAATTGTCTCGCTGGAAAATGTTCGAAAGATTTTGACAAGGACTTTTTAGTTTCCTAAGGGAGTCTAATTTTTAAACAAAATTAAAAAGCAAATATTTAGCAAAAGCTGTATACTTTTTTAAGACATTATTATTTGATTTTTATATAATATTTATTGGGTTTTTTTTTTAGGCGGGGCAGATAATTTTAAACAATCAATAAACGTCAAAGATTTTTTTTTTTTTTAAGACAAAATTTTAATAGTTTGGGATATTTGTTTATTTCTTCTTTAATAAAAAGGTTTTGATGGTGCTTTTATGCAAAAAATACATAATTTATACCCTTGGTAAGCATATTTTTCATTTTAAAAATAAGAATTACATTTTTCATAAGGAAATTGATAAAATACTACATGTAATGGCTCGATGCGGTTGTTAGTATTTATAAGCCTCTATCAAAAACTAATGCTCCCTTCCCACAGAGTTACATGCCCGAAGACACAAATCGTGCCGTTTCCGTCGTATTTCGTCTGGAAGGGGAAAAAAAATTATTGGAGGGAAAACGAGAAGAAAACTTGAATGAATGATGGGAAATTTTAAATTTTTCAAATTTTTCGCGGGAAAGTTTGTACTATGTTGATTGTTATTTCAGTCATAGAGTAAAATACTATTTTTTTACTATAATAAAAAAACATATTAGTTTTTTTTTTCAAATTTTTGTTTTTTTCCAAAGGGAAATCCAAACTTGATATGGCTATAACTCACCAATTTAAGTCAATCAATGTCCCCCTACTATTTGTTTGTGTGAAGTTATGTTTAGCCAAATTTTATTTTAAAACCCTTTTTTTACATCCCCGCGGGAAATAAGCAACACTTGGGCGAGGGGAGAGGGGAGGAGGGAGATTTGGGAAGGGGGGATTCGCCAACAAGATAGGGGTGTAGATACGGGGAACAGACCGTGAGCTACGGAACGATTTTGGGGGGAAGACGATGTGCTACGAGATAAACAACCTAGGCGAGCATTCTAAAACTTTTTGCTATCTAAAATGGGGTTTACCTTGGTCAAAAAGATTTAGGGGTGCGATTTCCCTGTAGATTTCTTAATATGTTCTTTACAAAAGGGGACGAGAAAAGTACTTCCTGGGTCGCTTATTTTTCGCCTCTTCCTCACTCGCACTCCCTTAATGGGTTTTGAGTCGTGAAGTCATTATCTCGTGACAAGAAGGGATTTTCCCCGTACCCGTTGTGGTCGTGTTAAACTGGATATTGCCTGGAGCATTGTCAGAGTTTAGGAAGGATCTTTTGATAAAAAAGACTTTTTTAAAGGATAGCAATGCTATAACATTTTAAAACCTACCCCATATTTCCCAAGTCTGAAAAAACTGCTCGTTCTAACTATACTTTAATACCCCTTTATTTTAAAAAAAGGGATTTCTTTCTTAAGTATGAAAAAAGCTTTTTCCCTCCCTTATTTTGAGGTAATGCGAAAATTTTTTTTTTTCCTAAAAGAAACTTTTTATTTTCATTTAGAAAAATTGCTTCGTTGCGGCTTTTTCCCCTTTTTGGGGCTGTGATTTTTACCCTTTTTCTATAATTTCCCCTCGACGAGTTGCTTCATATGCTTTCTGCCCCTGTAAAATAAGAATATCTAAGCAGAAAACAACAAGAAAGCCCTTTTTTTTTTTAATTTGCAAAAAAAAATTTTGATTGAAAATATAATTATATTTTTGATAAAATCGGTTTTAAAAAAAGAAAAAAAAAAAAAAGCATCGTTTTGGAAAATCACATGCTGTCTGCTAAGATCTATCTCATTGCGGGTACCATGATATTTTTATCCCCCTGGAAAAACCCAGGGCAAAAATCTCTCTTTAGGCTAATTTGTGTTTTTCTTTGCCAATAGCGAACAATTATAAAAGCATTTATCTGAGGGGGGAAAAAGTTATTTATTTTTCCTCTTTTTTTTTTTCTATTATAAAGTTTTTGGCTTTGATAAAGATCAATTTCTAAAAGGGGAAAAGTTTTAACAATTTAAACAAAGCCTTTTTTTTTTCTTGAAGAGAAAAAGTTTTCATGGGTCTTTAAGTTTTCGTTGCAGCAACTAGGCATAGTGAAAAAATTTTTAGGGAAAAGGGTGTTTTCTTCATTTGGCATGCTTTTATATTAATTTTTTAGAAATTGGAAAAGGTCGAGTAGCAAGTTTATTTAGGCGACTTAGAGAATTTTCCCCTTTGTAAAAGATTTAAGAAAAATTTAAAAGTATTACTTTAAAAAGTGGTGCCTGAAGCGCAAACAATATTTGGTACCCTTGCTTTTTTTTTTTCCTATATACGTGTAGCCCGGTATATAGAAATTTCCCAGGAGGGGGGGTAAATGCTGAAGAGCTATCCACTTTTTGCGATATCATCATAAAAGGAGGATGTATTGTTATGCGATCTCTTTTGGAAGGATACACTCTCGATTATTTTTACATAGGTTTAAGGGAAACTAAATATTTTCCCAAGTTGCATTGTAGATTGAAAAAAATCGAGAAATGCGGCAGGAACATTTAGGAAATGTCCGCTTGTCCCTTGGGGAAATTTGCAAACTAAATGAGTCAAAAAGTGGGGGAGGGGGTGCGTAGTTGGTAGTAATTTGGTGTTCAGGCTAAATATGAGGGGGGGAACCGTCTTGACCTGGTGTAGATACCTTGAAAACATATTTTAGGGTCTCTAAATAAAACAGGGGCCAGCTTTTTTTTCAGTTATTAGGTAATTTAAACCGTTTGTTTTTAAGTATGAAACGTGAAAAATATGAAAATTGGTTATCGCATTTACATTTACACAGAATTTAAACCTGTATTTGTGTTTACTTTTAGGACGGGTTTGTGTAGCTGAGAGTCATAATAAAAAGGGATATGGGGAGGGGGGGGAGTGATGATGGGGTGGGGTCGTCAGCGACAAATGACATCGGGCTATCATATGAGTTTACGTCATTAGCTATAGGTGTGGTCACTCCCTGTAACCTTCAGGGAGCTCTGTATTATATCCTTTAAACAGGGTTTTGGCTGGTGATTTGTTTTTTGCTTTTTTCTTACTTTATTTGGTTTTTAATGGGGAGGAGGAATGTGGGGGGGAGCGGTAGGAAGGGAAGGAAGGACACCCGTTTTTCGGGTCAACACCTTTTAAAATTTTTATTACCTGGCCGACTTCTATCCGTCCTGCGGTTGGGTACTTTTCCCCTTTCGCGGTTATTTGTTTTGGTTTTGTGGGGGGATCATTGTCTGTACACGGCCATTTTTAAGTCAGTTACAAGTTCAAACAATGTTATACATATGGGCAAGTATGACGCTGTTGTAATAATTTGGTGTTCAGGCGTAAATTTGAAGGGGAAACCCGTCTTTTTTTGTGATGCCCTACGATGCGGGATGACGTCGCCGCCCCGGACGCCGAGGATGCCCTACGATTTTTGGGATGATCGCCGCCCCGGACGCGCTGGGATGCCCTACGATCGGGATGACGTCGCCACCCCGGACGCGTGAGGAGCCTACGATGCGGGAGACTCGCCGCCCCGGACGCGCTGAGGGGCCTTACATGCGGGATGACGTCGCCGCCCCCGGGCGCGCTGAGGGTGCTCACATGTGGGGTGACGTGCCCCCCCGGACGCGCCACGTCAGATTACGTGGAAATTTTCGGCACCAAACCCTCATTGTTGTCCCCCAAACCCATGGGGTCTCTACGTGGGTTTTTTCTGTTAAAACAGAATGGGTAAAAGCCATGACAATCAGGCCTAAAGTCTTTAAAGGGGGGGGGTGGGGACCAACCCCCCCTCCCCCACCCCCCGCGCACTTTGGGACGGAACGAGGGCAGGCGTTGGCGTCGCGCCGGGGGCAGATAAGTACAGGCTTTAAGGGTAAAATTACCGGGTAGTTACGTCCTTTTACATCAAGGTCCCGGAAAATATGTGTTTTTATTTTATTTTTTAATAAAAATGAGGAGGGGGAAATGTGTTTAGGGCAACCTCGATTTAACCACATCGACTCAAAATACCCTTAAAAATTTTGGGCCCCGCTACCCTTTAACAATAAGATTTTAAGGAATGTTGACTTGTGGGAAAGGCCAACTTTTATCTTTTGAAAGGGGAAAAATAGAACGATGGGGGGAAACCACGCTTTGACCTGTGTAGATACCTTTAAAAACCCTATTTTGCCTCTAAATGAATAAAAAAGCGTCATTTCAAATTTTAGGAAAACCTGTGATAAGCAAAAAATTT
>NW_023640624.1:0-7500 GCF_015228065.2 Penaeus monodon | reverse complement strand
CCCACAGAGCAACTGGACCCGTCGGGTTGCGGTTTCTGAGAATGGGTCAGAGACGCCGTGGCAAACCCCACGGGCACCTCCCCCCCCTTAGTTGTCAAGTGAAAACCTTAGGGGGGCCCACGGGAGGGAGGGGGATTTTTGAAGGGGCCCCCGAGGGTAGCCACAAGCACCCTATGGTCGGGCCACAGAACCAGCATCGGAAAAACCTGCAGTTCTGGAGGACCCTCCACGCGTGCCAAAAGGTGTGGTCGATCCCCTTGGGCCACTGTCCCGTACCTGACCAACCCAGCGATGCGATTGGAGCGCTGGTAAGGAGGGGACCTATTTTCTGGGCCCTGAAAAAGTCCGGAAAAGGAGGCTATTTCCTGCGGGTCAGCCCCCCGAGCCATGGGGCCGACAGACTCTCTGCCAGCTCGGTCACGCCGGATACCGCATTAAAGCGCCCAGAACAAGCAAAGTCTCCCCGGGGGGCAATCGTCTGCCACAGATCGATTTTGGGCGTAGAACGTTTTTCACACGTTTTTAGTACATCGGTAGGGCGTATACAGCAAAAAGAGACATGAACCCAAAAGATGTTCGTCTAAATCCCCATGATACGCTCTTTAAACCCGGGTGTCACCTCACTACCGCAGGTGAAGGATGGAGATGGTAGGGTACCCCGGGAGGGGGTGACCTCGTGGGGCCCCGCCAGTAGTGGGTGTAACCCCCCCACACGATCGTGCCGACCGGGGTCTTCTAAAACCTCTGAGGGGGCACCCACCTCAACTCCCGCCCTTTCAATTCCGCGTAGCAGGTACGTACCTCCCGCAAGGACCGGGAGTTCCAACGCCTCCCCGGAAGCCGCCGGGTTAACCCCGGGGTGGTACTCCGGGTGCACGCCACCTCTGCCGTCCCCCCAAACACAGCCCAGAAAAGGGGGGTGGGCAGGCTTGGGCCGCCTATCCCCCTGTGGGGTTCCCAGGGCTTTCCCCCCCAAAGTTTCATGGTGGGTTGGCGCCTCCCGGGCGAGGCGGGACGAGTAACTCTCCCCCAACCCGCCCCCCAAATTTGCCCCCCGGGACCCACAGCCCGCCTTATTTTTGGGTGGGGGGGACAACACCCCTCCCCCCGCATTCCTTTTAAAAAAGATTGCCGAGGGTCTTTCGGGGGGGAGGAGGGACTGGCAAGGCCCACCTCCCCCGAGACCCCCCTTTTTCCCCCGGGTGGCTAGGGGGCGGAGTTGGTCGAAGCCAGAGCGGGCCACACCCCGGGGGGGCCATAACTCCGACCTCTGGGGCCCCCCCTGCTCCGAGACCCCCCAAGTTTAGCTGGGACCGCAAGTACCCAGTTACCCATGGGGGGCCACGAAGGCACTGAGAATTTAAATGATGGAGAGCTGCCCGGCAGGGGAACTTAGCAGAAGCTGCTCCTTTTTGGCACTGGGCAGCCAGGGGTGGAAGCGCAACGAGAAGGCAGGCAAGCACTTAACACTATCTAGGTCCCACACCATCGTTCAATCCCCATGCACGTGAAGCCCCCACCCACAATATAAAATTATATATATGTATATATATATATCACATATATGTATATGTATTATATAAATATATTTATATATAATATACATTATATATGATATTAGATAGATAGATAGATAGTAGATATTTTAGATAGATAGATAAATGATAGATAATACATACAAACATAATATACTACATAAATACATACAAAACCACACACACACACACACACACATATATATATATATATATATTTATAATATATATATGTATATTAATATTAATATATGTATGTTTATATAAAATAAATATATATATATATAAATAATATATATATATAAAATATATAATAATATATATAGATCTAATATGTGTGTGTTTTGTGGTGTATATATATATATATTTTATATATATTATATAATATATATATAATTATATATAATATTATATTGTACGCAAGTGGGTTTTTGTCCTGTGCAAAAATGTGTTAAATAAAAAGGATGCCCTGGGCATTTTTTTTAACATGGAGGGACCGGGCAAACATGACGCAGCTGGCTGTGAGGGAGGAGGGGGGAAGAACCCGAAGAGGGGTTTTGGGTGTGCTCGTAAAGACCTTGTGTTTTGTGACCTGATAAAAATTTGTGTTGCCCCGTTATAAATTGTTGGGGCATGTTGGTTTCCCCCATGTTTTGTGCCTATAGAAAAAAGTAGGGTAAAAATTGTGTAAATAAAGGAAAGATGTCATCGTGGTTTATTTTGTGCCTGCCTCGCAAATTGGCGTTTCCCCCCGTGGTGTTCTGGGACGCGTGGTGCTCGGTGCCTCTTGGAGGTCAGTGTTACGACCCTGATGATAACAACCCCTCTGCCTGCCTGCCCTTTTGTTTGGGAGTGAGAGACGAGGCGGTCGGCGTAACAAATGGGGCAGGAGTGGGATTTTATATTTTTTTCAGTGAGCGGCCGTTTATCATGTCGTCCAAAGATGGCGGCAGCCTGAGGGAGAGGAGGCGAAATGAGGCAGGCACGGGAGGGGAAGCCAGCCAGATGGCCTATCACTGCCAGCTGGCCCGGGATGAGGGGGGAAATGGGACAAAGGGGAGAAGAGCAGGCACGAGGGACGGAGCAGGCGCACCATCTGTCGGATCCGGGAAGGAGCAGAGGAACATTTTTGCCAACTTGTTTAGGTGTACAAGCAATCTTGCATTTTGAAGATGGAAACACTCGCAGTACCCGACAAGGCCCGCAAAAGCGTGAAGAGTAACTGATGGAGGGGGTCAGGGCTCTGAAGGGCGAGGTTCAGGGCCTGAGGGAATGAAGGAGGAAAGGCGGGGTACGAGGTAGTAACGTTTCAAGCAGAGAAGGGAGACGAGGTTCTGGCAAAAATGTGAGTGTCAGATTTACTGGGTCGCTGGGGTCCTGGCAGGAAACCCCGGCCTCGCAGCGTTGGTCGGAGCCCTGGTCGCTGAGAAGGCTGGGGACCCTCGGAACCCCTCCCTTGGGTATAGGGGGCGGCAAACTGGACCCGGGCAACCCGCCTCGTTGCCCCCCCCCTTCCCCCCAGGTGTGTTAGTTCACGGCACGTGTTCTCCACCCTTCAGCCCCCCGGCCTCCAAAATTCGTGAGGCGTAAGCCCCTGAGTACGCGGAAGGTGGGCCCGGGGGCATAATATTCGCCCAATTTGAAAAGCTGGATCTCCCAGGGCTGGGGCCCGGAAGAAAGGCCTGCGCTGGTAAAAGCGTTAAGGGGCCCCCCGGTGGAAGTGTTGGGGCATCTGCCGGATCCCAACAGGCCCCTTACACCAGCGTGGAGGGCTTTGAAAAAGCCGTTTCGGGCACCACCACCGGGCCAGGTATATCGGGCCCACTTGAAAAGCGGATCGTGAGCGGGGGAGCACTTCCCCCTGGGGGGGATTTGGGGGCGCTGGTAAAGGGGGCGTACCCCCCGGTGCGGGAAAAGATCTGGTCCTGGCCCCGATTTTTTGTTGACGCTTTGCAGGACCCAGCTGCAAAACACGTAAGCAGGAACCCTGAGGACCTGCAGGTGGCGCTGGGAGGGCCTTGGGGTTCGAGGGGTTTTTGAAGGCAACCAGTGGCTAGGGCCAGTGTCAGCCCCGCCAGACCCCCGGGGGCCCGGGAAAGGCTAAAGTGGGGAAGGTAGCTTGAGGAAGGTGAGCCCCCACTTTTTCCAAAACTTGTGTTGGGGCTGCGGGTGAGGAAGGGCACAGACGAAATGGTGTCGGAGGGGGTTTTGGGAAAAACGTCCCCTCAAAAACCCGGATTCTGATGCCTTCCAGCAGTGCTTTAAGGGGCGGAAGGGATGGTCCCATCCATGCATGCCTAAGGTAAGGAAAAAGGGGACACGAAAAACTCGGACAGTGGAGAAGGGGGCCCTCCTGGGTTTCCCGGGCCCGCCGTCGAAAACCCGCCGATGCAGGTGGAGGGCTCAGAGTGGGAAGCCTGCCGCCTGACGTGGACACTGGGGTGAGAAGACCCCGTGCGGGCCCGATAGTTTGGGCCCCTATGGGCTTCCCGACGCACAAGGTTGTGTGGTTCACGGGGCATTTTTGCAGCTCAAGGGGGCCCGTGGGGCTCGTATTTGGGGTGGGGGGAAAGGTGCAGCGGCTGCCGGTTTTTGTGGCCGATTGGGGCGGAAACGTGTGTCGACCTGGAGGAACTGGGGAGGGGGGACGGTGAAGTTTCCCTTTCTTCCGAGGTTGGGTGCGAGGTAGTTACGGTGAACGACTGCACCTTGCCCCCCGGCAGAGTTAAATCCCGGTGTCAAATGTCAAGAGTGATGCGGGGTAGAGGGGCCCCGTGGAGCCCCTTCAAACCCGCAGCTGGCTGAGGGGTGTGGTTGGGGGGGAGCCCTTTTTGGACCAGGGAAGGGGTTAGTTCAGTGCTGGTACTAACTTTCCCTAAGCCCAGAGGTGCCAGCGGGGCAAAGGGGACTTGTAGGAAATGATCGTCCAAAGAGTCGTGGGGAGCGAGGGGGTTGGTTGTTGTGGGGCCCTTGCCTGACTTTCCCCGAGGGGTTGGCGCACCCCCTGGGCGTTACCCTTGGGGCCCGGGAACTACTCCTGGCCATGGTGAAAAAAAAAATGACGAGCCTCAGTAGCGGCGATGGGACGTGGCAGACGCTGACCGAGATGAGGGCGAGCATTTTTGGGCGGGAGGGCGATCAAAGAGTCAATGGGGACCCTGAGCCCGGTTTGGGGGAGAAAATACCCCCCTTTGGGGGGGCCCGCCAATCTACCCCCCGCCCCCAACCCCTTTGAGCGACCCCAGCGAGAGTGAAGAAAGCCCGCTGATGAAAGATTTTTGTGTTTTTTGAGAACTGATTTTCAATTTCGGTTACTTTTTTGAAAAATTTGTTTTTCCTGAGACTAATTTTTTTTAAATTTTCTGTAGTTTGTCTCAGGTTTAGTATGTCAGAGCAGCGGGTCGTCTGCTTTAGGGGGGTAGTGACGCCGTGGGTTTGTCTCTGTGCGAAACATGGTTAGATAAAAGGATGACCTGGGCATTTAAATGAAGGGGGCCTGGGGGAAACTGACGAACGGTGTGAGCGGAGGAGCGGAGGAACAAGCCAAGAGGGAGACCCCGGGTTTGGGGGCTGTCCTGGAAGATTTGTGTGCCCTTGTGACCTGATAAATTTTTGTGCCTGTTTAACTGTATGTGCAGTGTGACATGCTGGTTTCCCCCTTATTGACCATAGAAAAGTGTAGGGTAAATAAACCCTGTAAAAAAAAGGAAAGATGTCATTTTGTGTTTTTTTCGTGTCTGCCTCACCACTTGGCGTTTCCCCCCGTGGTGTTCTGGGAAAGCTGTGGTGCTCGGGCCTCTTGGGGCTGTTTAGTGTTTACGACCTGGGTGCACGCCGCTGCCTAGCCTGCCTTTTGGGTTTTGGCAGAGAGACGAGGCGGCCGGGGTAACAATATCGAAAATTTTAAAAAATAACGTAATAATAAAATAAAATAATATAATAAAAATTTGGTAATGACAATGACAATATTATTGACAATGATCATGCCAATATTATTGACAATGATCATGCCAATAATTGGGCAATATAAGGGCAAATTTTTTATTGTAATAAATATATTAACACTTTTATTAGCAAAAAGGTAGGGTTTTTTTTAACAAAGAATTATTCTGTTTTAAAATTTAAATATAAGAAGCATGCTTATTTAATTTTAATCAGTTTGAATTTTTAAAGTAGTAAAGTAAAATTTTTGAAAAGCACACGATTTCCATATTCCACCCAAACCCACTACGGAAAACTTCCCTTTAAAAGAGATCAAAGAAGGCCAAAGAGGTACGTATGCCCTATTCTGATGGGGAATAAAGGAAAAGAGATTGTTCTAAGCACGAATTTTTGTAAGAACATTCTAAGCTACTGAAATACTAGGATAAGATGTTAATTTTATATGAAACAAAAAAACAGTTTGAGTATAATAGTCAGGGAAAAACACAAAAAACAAAAATTAATTGTTTTCAATGTTTTTTATTACTAATTTTTATTACCATCGTATTTTTCTTTGGCCCCCCATCATTTTTAAATTAAAGATCTTATTAAAAACTATTATTGTTGTTTATTACGAATATAAATTTTAGTTACCTCATCATAAAAATAAATTTATAATATTATTTTTTTTTATATAAAAATAAAATAATAATAATAACAATGTAATGATAAAATAAATAAAACTTAAAAAAAATAATGAAAAAAAATAATGACATTTTTTATGATGATAATGTAAAATAATATAAAAAAGCCAAATATAAAATAAAATAATAAAAAATGATAATAGTAATAATAAATGATAATAAAAGAAATGATAATAAAATAATAATAATAATAATAATAATAATAAAAATAATAAAAATAATCATAACGTAAATAAAAAACGATAAGATAATGTTTTACAGTGGCAACGAAAATAATAATGTTAACAGTAAGATACAATAATGTTTACAGCGATAAAGATAAAAAATAAAATGTTTAAAAGGGTGATAAGAAAAAAATTTTTAATAGTGATAATTATAATAATAGCAATAAAAATCATAAAAGTAAAAATAATGTTAACCGTGAAAATTTTAATAATAAAAAAATAAAAAAAATTTTGAGTATAACAAAAGGTAAGAGTGATAAAGATAATAAAAAAGATAATGACATTAATGATAGTAAAAATACGTAATTATTATTTTTATCATTTTTTATTAACTCAATTATTATCCTAATATTCTTCCATTATTATGATTTTTTTTAATAATCATCAT
Organism: Penaeus monodon; assembly: GCF_015228065.2. NCBI lineage: Eukaryota > Metazoa > Arthropoda > Malacostraca > Decapoda > Penaeidae > Penaeus > Penaeus monodon. The sequence continues at coordinate 728 of NW_023640624.1, read as the reverse complement.
TTTTGTTTTATTACTATTTTAGTATAACTATATATCATTTTTTTCATTTTTTTATATTATTATTTTATTTTATTATTTTATTATTATTTTATTTTTAAACTAATATTATAAACATTTTTTTTTATTATTATCATAATTTTTTATTTTCATTAAAATTTTTAAAATAGATAATTATTTACAATTATAATTCTTAGCAATGTATTTATTATTAAACATTATTATTTTTATTATCATTGTTATAATAAAAACATATTATAAGAAATTATCATTATTTTTTATTATAATTCTTAGAATATAGTTATTTTTTATTACTATTAGTATTATTACATTTTTTGTTTTTTGTTATGATTATTTTATCATTGTTATTATTATTATTATCATTTTTATTATTATTATTTTATTATTATTATTTTTTTATTATTATTATTATTTTTAATTTTTATCACTACTATCATTTTATTAAAAGTATAAGATCATTTAAAATTTAAAATAATCATATATATTCCCATAAACTTATTTTTACTATGATATTATAATAATAATAATAATAATAAAATAATAAAAATAATAATAATAATAATAAAAAATAAAAATAAAAAATAATAATGTTGTTTTTTATTATTTTATTTTATTAAAAATTAAAAAATTTGTAATAAAAAAAAAAAAAAAAAAAAAAAAAAAAAAAAAAAAAAAATAAAAAAAAAAAAAAAAAAAAAAAAAAAAAAAAA
>NW_023640623.1:0-11157 GCF_015228065.2 Penaeus monodon | reverse complement strand
TTCCCCAGCAGGGAAACTGACATTTCGCTTTCTTAGCACTGGAAACACTGACTTTCCGCTCTCTTAACACTGAAAACACGACTTTTCCGCTCTTTAGCATGGAAACACTACATTCCGCTTTTGAATACTGGAAACAGCCCTTCCGCTTTCTATACTGGAAACACGACTTTCTGCTTTTAGCACTGGAAACACGACATTCCGCTTTCTTGTACTGGAAACCTGATTTTTTTGCTTCTTAGTACGGGAAAAAAAGACATCGCTCTCTTAGCATGGAAACACTGACTTTTCCGTTTTTAGCTTGGGAAAACTGCATTCCGCTCTTTAGCCGGGAAACACTGACATTCAAAGTAAAAAGTCAAGCAAAACATTTTTATTCCAAAATTACAATGGTCTTTTACATAGATAGTGACATCGTACATAAAACAAATAGTAGAAACAAAGTAAATAAAAGGGGTGGAAGATATAAATAAAATAAAATAGAATAAGAGGGTCACATATTAGAAATAATGTTACGGGTTTTTCATTGTTTTAAAAGCCTGATGTATAAAATTTTAAAAGATGTTCCTTTAATTTATTTTTGAAAGAAAGAGGTTGGAGGTGTTTCTAATATTTGTGTATGTTGTTCCCAGATTCGGGTCCTGGGTTTTTGCTTTTTTGCCTTGACCTTTTTCCCGTGTATGATCTTTTTACGTGTAGAGATTAAATCTGTCTTTTTTGGATGCCTTTTTTGTTACAATTTTTTTGTAGAGCATTAACCAAATGAGGATAGTCCCCCCCTTTATAAATTTTTTGGGTGAGTATCATGTATCAAATTGACATTTTGGGTTGAATTTTTAGCCTTTTCATTTTTTTAAGTGTGGGGTTTGGGTCATGTTTATTTACGTTGCCTATTGCCACTCTTGGGGCAAAGTTTTGTAGTTTTTGTGCTTTTTGTATTTGAGTTTTTTTGGTTGAACCCCATATTTTGAACATAGTTAAAATGCTGAGTGAAAGGGACTGTACAACAAAAATTTCTCGTTTCAGTGGGGTTTTTGTTTTTTATGTGAGTTAGGATATCAGCGGCCTTTTTACTTTTTTTGTGAAGGGTTGTAAGGGTGTTCTCAAAAAGGTCTGTTTTTTGTACCCTAAATTTTTCACGAAGGCTTTTTTTTAATTTTGTACCCCTTCCCAAAATTTATGTCGGTTTAAAGGGATTTTGCTTGTTTTGCCGACTCCAAAGAGTTTGGGTTTTTAGGATTTTTTACCGTTTTTGAAAAATCTTTTTGTTCTTGGGGAAACTCCAAAGGGAACTTTTTCATTCATATTTTCAATTTTGACGATTGGGTGTTTTTGTAAATCTTCTAAACCAATGTTTAATTCCATATTTTTTATTTGTTCGCAAATATGGTAAATTAAATGCTTTGAGGAAAAATTTCAACAATGTGATAAGATTTATTTTTTTATTTATAAAATTGTTTGTTTTTTTAAAAATTTTCGGGATAATATTCTAAAACCCAGTTGCGGGGAAATGTTTGTTTCTAAGAATTTGATAGTTGATTTCCAAAAATTTTTTCACACTTTAGTAGGGGAGGTTATAGGACGATAATTGTAAATTGTTTGCTTCCCCTATTTGAAAGGGGGGTTTTGTTATATTACCATGTTTCCAATTTTAGGGTAAGCCCGGTCTTGTTTTTTAATGAAGTTAAATAGAATGCAATTGCGGGAAAATTTTTCTTGATAAATCAAAAAGCAATTTTACCCCACTCCTACACTTCGTTCCGTAAATTTTTATTTTTAAAGACTGTTTTTTCACTCATTGGCTTGGTCTGAAAGCTTTTGTTGGAACCTTGTCCTGTTGTGTTTGTGGGCCGGGGAAAAGCTGTTGTTCTAGGTGAGTCTACCGATTTTTGAAAGTTTTTTAATGTTCTATACTACTTTGGAATTAGGGACGTGTCTGTGTGGTTTTTTTTTATTTTGGGCACAAATTTTTTAATTTTTTTCCAGTTTCTTTGGTGTCGTGTTTACAGTCATTGACTTATTGGGAATCTTTTTTTTTTGCTGAGGGGATAATGTTTAACATTTTCTTTTTTTTTTATACCGAGTGAAGGGCGATGTCGGTTCTATTTGTTTTGGAAATTTGTGAGTGTTGTTTCGGTCAGTAAGCTTTTCTGTTTGTCCCCATTTATCCATGGGCGGGGGGGACTTTCAAAAATTTTTGGTTAAGGGGGGCAGTGGCATCTATACATTTTTTCAGACGTTCGAGAAAATTTTTTACTTGTCTGTTAACGTCATCTTTTGTAAGAATTTAAGAGGGCATGGCTGGCACTAATATTTTGACAAAGTTGATTGGGGGTCGAATTGTCAGGTAAGGGGGAAGTTTTTATGATGGGTTGTCGTTTGGGTTCTTTATATCTATTTTCATAGTTAATATTTTCGGGGTCTGAAATTTGACAAGGGAAAAGTCCTATACGTAATGGGGTAGATCTGTTTGATATTAACGTTTTGCACGGATAAAGGGGTTTCGTGATCTGGTGTTTATTTATGATTTGTTTTAATTTTTTTTTCTAATGACCCGAGCTAATTTTCATTTGGTTTGTTCAGGTCACGTTTAAGTCCCCCAAAGATGAAAAAAACTGTAGACTGCCCCCTAATAAAGGGAAAGGGAAACATATTGCTTTGTACAGTCACCCAAATTCCTCTACAGCTGTATTTTTGCAGCTGTGGTGAAGATTTCATTTGATTTAAAGGGTGCCCTTAGTTATGCAACTCCTCCCCCTCCCCCGCATCCATCAAAAAATTTTAAAATTTTGAATGTTAATGAAATTATTACTTTTCTTTAAAACCCATGTTTCACTAATGCAAAGGATGCGATATTTCTCTCCGTGATATCATTTCGATTTCTTCAAATGCCCAAGGAGAGTTTGTGCTTGATATTTCTTTTTTGATGATTTGCATGATGTGACCTTTTGGTCTTGCTACGTGTGGCGGCGTAAAACAAGTGGTCGCTCTTGTACTTGTTTTTGTTTAAAAAAAATTTCACATTTTTAGGGAAAACATCTAAATCTGTAAAGAGTTCTGGGTGTATATCTTTCCCCCTGATAGTTACAGGAAGCTAAAATTTAAAAATGATGCGCATGTTTGTCTTTATGCCTTTGCTTTTTTTTTTTTTTTCAAATCTTGGGTAAGGAAGTCTTCATGTCTTCTTCCTCGTGTAGGGGGCAACTAGGTTTATAGATACCTACCTGGGGACGTTCAACCCCTTTGTAGAGGTTTGGTTTTGGCTTTCCTCGCGTTCTTCTTTTTTCCCTTTTTCGGAGGTGACGTAAGAAACCGTCCTTGCCCTGCTCGTTTGTTTGCTTCGTTTTCAGGTCGTTTTTTTGGGCAACGACCCGGGGTTGTTGGGGGGGGGGGGGGGAGGGAAGGTACGGGGGTTGCTCCCCCCATTTTTGGGTAAATTTTTTCTTTTTTTTTTTTCTTTTTCCCTTTCCTCTTTTAACTTCTATCCCCTTTTTTTCTCCGAGGAACCAGCCTTTGATTGTTTGGGGGGGGGTTTGGGGGCCCCCTTCCCGAGGGGGGGGGGGGCCGGGGGGGGTGGCGGGGGCGGGGGAGAGGGGGGGGGGGGGCGGGTACGGCGGAGGTTGATAGGGGGGAGGTTTTTTGGTTTGGCTGGGGGGGCGGAAAGAAATTTAAGGGGGGGGAGCGAAGGGAGGGTTTGTAGGGGGGGGGGGGCAAGGGGGGGAAAACGGGGGGTTTGGGGGGGGGGAAAGCCCCCCCTGCCCGTTTTTTTAGTAGGCCCCCTTTTGGGGAATGGGGGCGGCGGGAAAAACAAAGAGACGTTTTTTAAATTTTTGAATTTTTTTGGGGGTGTGTTTGGGGCCTTGGGGACTTTTTTGGGGAAAAAAAACCGGGGGGGTTTTTTGGTGGTGCCCAACTTATTGGAAGTTTTTGTTTTTAAATAAATTTTATTTTTAAACATGTTCGTAGCAGGGAAAAGTCCTCCTTTTGCCCCGTGTGTTTTTTTTTCGGGTTTCTAGGTAAAAAATTTTTATGGTGTTATTTTTCGGGCAACACCTTTTTTTGGGGAAAGCCCCCTTTTACCCCCCCTTTTTTGCAATAAAAAATTGTTTACCTTTTTTTTTCTTTTCCCTGTTTTTTAGTTAAAAATTTTAAAAATGTAAAGGGGCCGTTTCTTTGGGTTTTTAATTTACCCGGGGGGGGCACCTGCCCCCCTTCGGGGGGGGGGCCCTTACAGGCGGGGGGGGTTTTTCCCCTGCCCCTTTTTTTTTTCAGGCCCCCTTTGGGGGGGCCCCATACCCTGGGGAAGGGTCCCCCTTTTTCTGGGAAAAAAAAGTTTTTTTGCCCGGGGGGCCCGGGGAAGCCCCCCTTTCCCCGCCGGGGGGGAGTCAGGCCCCTACTTTGGGGGGGGGACCTGAGCGGCTGGGGCGAGCTTGGGCGCGGGGAAGGGGGAAAAAAAAAAAAAAAGTCCCTGCAGGGGCCCGTCAGGAGTCTAGGCAAGGGAACACCTTTGTCCTTAAAAAGGCCCCCCCACATTTTTGCTTTTTTCATGGAAAAACCCGACTTTCCGCCTTAGCCTGGAAAAAGCTTTTTTTAGCCGGAAACATAACCCCTTTTTTTTCCCTTGCCTTTTTTTTTCCTTAGGAAACACTACATTCCCCTTCCTAAACTGAAACACTGACATTCCGTATTACAGGGGACATTCCCTTTAGTAAATTTACCCTTTCAGCAGGGAAATATTCACTTTTCATTCGTAACACCCCCCCCCCCCCCCCCCCCCCCCCCCCCCCCCCCCCCCCCCCCCCCCCCCCCCCCCCCCCCCCCCCCCCCCCCCCCCCAAAAAAAAAAAAAAAAAAAAAAAAAAAAAAAAAAAAAAAAAAAAAAAAAAAAAAAAAAAAAAAAAAAAAAAAAAAAAAAAAAAAAAAAAAAAAAAAAAAAAAAAAAAAAAAAAAAAAAAAAAAAAAAAAAAAAAAAAAAAAAAAAAAAAAAAAAAAAAAAAAAAAAAAAAAAAAAAAAAAAAAAAAAAAAAAAAAAAAAAAAAAAAAAAAAAAAAAGGGAATCAAAAATTTAAAAACCCCAAAAAAAACCCCCCCCCAAAAAAAAAACCTATTTTTAATTTTTTTTTTAAAAATTAAAATTTAAAATTTAATTTTTGGGGGGGAGGGGGAAAAAGGAAGAAAAAAAGGGGAGGAAGGAAAGGAAAGGGGAAAAACGGATTGTTTTCCCGATTTGGGCCCACAAATATGGGAAAAAAGGGTTTCCCATTAAAAAATTGGGGTAAGATTTTTTTTAATTAAAAATTTTTTTTTTTTTTTAAATTAAAAATTTAAAATTTTTAATTTTTTTTAATTTTTTTAATTTTTTAATTTTTATATTAATTATTTTATTATATTAATATTTTTTTTTTTTTTTTTTTTGTGTGTGTGTGTATGGGGGTGTGTGCGTGTGTGGTGTGGTGTGGTACTACATTTATATATATATATAATTATATATATATATATAAATATATATATATTATATAATATACAATTAATAATATTATATATATATATATTTATATATTATATATTTATATTTTAATTTTATATATATATTATACTATTATTATTATATATAATGTGTGTGTGTGTGTGGTGGGTGTGTGTGTGTGTTTTTTATTTTATTTTATATATTTTTTTTTTATTTTATATATATTTTTAATATATATATAATATTAATATAGATGATGTAGAATAGATATTTTACTCAGGTTAGTCGAAAAACAAATCCCATGTTCCTGTCTTTAATTTTTATTTATGCTTTTATTATTTATAGCGAGATTTACGACTATTTACACCACCCCCCAAACACACAACACACACACACACACCCCAAAACCACACCACAACATATATATATATATTTTATATATATTATATATATATATATATTTATATATTAATTTTATAAAAGGGAAAAAGGAGGAAGAGGGAGAGAAAGGAGAGAGAGAGAGAGAGAGAGAGAGGAAGCGAAGTCCGCTTACGGCTTTTCAAAATTCCCACGTATGTGTGCTGCTGCCGGGGAAAATATGCGAAGTAAAGATTTTCCCATTAAAAAAATTGGGTTTATTCACTGATTATTTTTATTATTATTATTATTTATTATTAATTATTATTATTATTATTATTATTATTCTATTTATATTTTTATTATTTTTTATTTATTATTTTTATTATTATTTTATTGTTATTATTACCATTACTTTATTATTACATTTTTTTTTTTACAATTGCTTTATTACATGGTTTTGGGAACATTTCCATTGTGCCATAAAATCTATCTTAGCTTACCGAACAATATTGCCCAAATGGGGCAAGAAAAGACCACAAAAATCTAAAAATAAAATAGAGAAAAAAAAAGTATACGAAAAAAAAATGGGGACCGGGTTTTTTAAAAATAAAAAAAAAAAATTTTAAAGAAAAAAAATAGCGGGGGGTTTTTTCAAGGGGGGGGAATTGGGATAAAATAGATATGTTCGTATAATGAATTATGAGTGGGTTTGGACTTCAAGGTACACTACGTGTAGATAAAATTTCCAAGTTTCTAAAAATTTTAAATGTAATTATAAAAAAAAACAACTTTTCATTTATATATAAAATTTTAATTAAAATATTTTAAAAATATTAAAATTTTAAATTTTTTAATATTATATATATAAAATCAGGTGGTGTGGGCTCCGTGGTAGTTCAAAATATATATGCATAGTGATATGTATATATGATGTATATGTTTTATATATATATATATATTTTTATAATATATATATATATATATATAAAATTTATATAAAATTATATATATATTTTGTATGTATGTATGTATGTATATATATTTTGCTACCCCATGGATTTTGCCCTTGTGCGAAAAATGGTTAAATAAAAAGGATGACCTGGCAAACATGAGCAACGGGCAGTGAGCGGGGGAGGAGGGAAGAAAAGCCAAAGAGACGAGTTGGGTTTCTGCCCTGTAAAGCCCGTGGGGCCCCCTTGTGACCTAAAAAACTTTGTGTTCCCCCTTTTATAGCTGTATCGTCCCGTGTGCATGCTGGTTTCCCCCCCGTATTTGCTATAAAAAAGTGTACGGGTAAATCTTGTGTTGTAAAGGAAAGACTGCATTTGGTTTATTTCGTGCCTGCCTCGCCACTTGGCTTTCCCCCTCGTGGTGTTCTGGGACGCTGGGGTCCCCTTCGGTCCTCTTGGAGCACGCCCCTGTGGATAGCACGCCGTTGCCTAGCCTGCCTTGTGTTGGTGGGAGAGAAAACGAGGCGGCGGGCGTAACAAAGGTGTCAGGGGTGGTTTGTGTATTTATCAGTGAGACGCGCATTTATCTGTCGCCCCAAAATGGCGGCAGCCATGAGGCAGGAAAAAGAGTGAGGGAAACCGAGCCAATGGACCGATCCCTGCCCTGCTGGCCGGGATGAGGGGGGAAAAGGCACAAAGAGCAGAAGAGCGGCACAGGGGCACGCGGCAGGGACCATCTCGTCCCGATGCGGCAAGGAAAAGGCAAGGAAAAAGATCTGCCAAATTTTTAGGTGCTACAGGCAATCTTGCAATTTTTAAAGGAAACTCAGCAGTAAAAAGACAAGGCCTGCAAAAAAGCGTAAAAAAGTGAACTGATGGAGGAGGTGCCCGACTCTGAAAGGGGGAGGTTCAGGGCCTGAGGGAGGAGTGAAAGGAGGGTTTCCAAAGGTAGGAAAAACCCCGGGCCCACAGCGTCATGTCAGAGCCCGTGGCCGCTGCAGAAGGCTGGGGACCCCCGAAATGCCCCCTTTGGGTATAGGTGGCGGCAAACTTTGGCCCCGGGCAACCCGCCTCGTTACCCCCTCACCCCCCTTTTCCCTCCGGGGTGTTAGTTCACAGCACATGGTTTTCCCACCCCGCAGCCCCCCAGCCCCCAAATTCTGGAGGGGGTAAGCCAGCGGGACGCGGGAAAGTGGCCCGGGAGGATAGTCGCCCAATTTTTAAATGCTGGGATTAGCCCAGGGCTGGGCCCCGGAAGAAAGGCCCCCGCAGTGGTAAAAGCGCTAAGGGGGGCCCCGCGGTGGAAGTGTTGGGGCATCTCCGCCATCCCAACTGCCTCTTACCCAGCGTGCCCAGGCTTTGAAAACCTTTTGGGCACCCCCCAGGCCGAAGTATTCGGGCCTGCTTGAAAAACGGGGCTCTTGGGCGTGGCGAGACCTGTCCCGTGGGGGCAAAGGGGGTGGAGGCACTGGTAAGGGGTCATAGCCTGCGGCTGCGGAAAAAGATGATCGTGGTCCCACCCCGCGATTTTTTTGTTGATGTTTTGCGGACCAGCAGTGCAAATTGTCAAGCAGGGGGAAAACCCCTAGGACCTCAGGTGGTGCTGGCAAGGGCCTTTGGGTTCGAGGGCCCTTTCCCGAAGGCAACCCGTGGCCTAGGGCCAGTGCTCAGCCCCGCTGTACCTCCAGGGGTGGAAGGCTAAAGCGGAGAAAGGTAGCATTTAGGAAGGTGAGCCCCAGCATTTTCCCAAAGGCTTGTGTTGGGGCGCGGTAGGAAGGGCCCGACGTATTTGGTGTCGGAGGGAGCGGAGAACACGGATTCTGATGCCTTCCAGCAGTGTGCAAGGGTTGTGGCAGATAGGTCACCCTCCCGTGATGTCCAAGGGAAAAGAAGTGGTAAAAGGCGGAAAAAATCGGACAGGGGTGGAGAAAGGGGGCCGGAAAACCGGGTCCTCGGTTCCCCGGGCCCCCCACTTGGGTAAGCTGCCGTCGAACCAGCAGATGAGGTGGAGGGCCAGTAGATGGGAAAGCCTGCCGCCTGACAGTGGACACTGGGGCTGAGAAGACCCTAGTGCGGCCTGAATGTTGGCCACTATGCGACTTTTCCCAAACCACCACAGAGACTGTTGTGGTGTCACGGGGCATTGTGTGCAGCCAAGGGGCCCGTGGAAATCGTTTTTTTTGGGGGGGCAGCACGGGGCAGGGGGGCTGCCGTGTATGTGTCCGACTGGAAAAAAGCACTGCTTGGGGCCTTGACTACCTGACGCGAGTAAGGCGCGGTCGACCTGGGCGGGAAACTGGAGGGGGGGTGCACGGTGAAATATTGCCCTTCCTTCCCCCAGGTTGGCTGTGCAGAGGGAGTACGGCTGAGCGACTGCACCCTTTCCCCCAGGGGGCAGAGTTAGAATCCGGGGGTCGTGTCAAAAGTGATGCGTGGGTAGAGGCCTCGTGGATCCCCTCCAAAAAACCCGCGCTGGCTGATGGCATAGCGGTTGGGTGGAGCCTTGTTGGACCAGGGGGAGGGTTGTTACAGTAGCAACTTTTCCCATAAGGCCCCCCAAAGGTGCCAGCTGGGCAAAGCTGGGCACTTGTGAGGAATGGGCGTCCGAAGGTCTTTGGGGAGCGAGGGGGGTTGGTTTGGGGGGCCTTGCCCCGATTCCTCGAGGACTTGGCGCACCGGAACACGCTAAACCTGACGGAGGCACGACAGGAAGAGTCCAACCCTGGCTCAGTATGCAGAGTGTTTAGCAGGGGTGACTTTGGGCCCGGGCCGCACAGGATCGGTGAAACCCGCATTAAAACCGGAAGTAGTTTGCCTCAAGGCCCCCCCCCCCCCCCCCGATGTATTGCACCAACCAGGCGGAAGAGATGCAGCGCACTGTCAATGACTGGTGGTGCAGGGGGGGATGAAAAGTCAGACAGTCATGGGCATCAGTGTTTTCCTGGTGAAAAAGAGGAAGGGACACAATGCTTCGTGTGGACTACCGGGCGCGAATGACATGATATCAAGGGCTCTACCCCCTTGCCGAGAATTGATGACACACTCGATGCATTGGTGGGGGCCAGGTGGTTCTCCACACTCGACCGAATCGGGTTACCCACCAGGTGAGATGGGGGAAAGAGGACAAGCCAAAGATGCCTTTTCCTTCGGGCAAGGCCTGTGGCAATTTGTCATGGACAAGATACGCATTATTGTAAAAAAACGAGGCGGGAGCCCAGAAAACACCATCCGGCCCCGCAACATCAAAAATAAACAAAAAGGGAAAGGTGGGGACAAGTCAAAAAATATGGTCAGAGAAAAGATGGTAAACGGGATAAATGCCCCATAGTCAAACTGAGCAATGACAAACAGAAGCTTCTAGAAGCCACGAATAGGAAAAAAACTATTTGGAGGCGATCATAGATATATCAATTTTCAAGTCGGGTTCAAGAAAATAACACTGAAGGCAGATAAAAAAGTTAAAGTGAAAAATACAGTGTTAAAAAATTTGCGGGGACATGGGAAAAGCCCGACGAGAAGTTTTTTTAAATAGTGAAAAGAAAATTTTAATTATATTCATGATAACTCTAAAGGGTGTGACCCGGAAAAGGGTCCCATATCGGGAAAAAGAGGGTCGAGACAGACCCCGGGGAGTAGAGTAAGAGTTGGTCTTGAAAAGGGCATCCCTGGTAAAATTGCAGCCATGTCACTTTGGGGGCATTTTTGGTAAGCCCTATTGAACGTTGAAGTGTTTCTTGTTTAAGGAGGGGAAAAGGTGGACGGGGAAGTGCTATGGAAAAAGTTATTAAATAGTTTATAAGTATTTTTTGATTGAGTATACTATATGAAGGACCAAAGGGTGTATCTGACTAAGTTCAGTTTTGAAGAATAATGGAATAATTAAGATTTTATTTTCAAGTTGAAAAAGATAAATTGAAAACATATGATTTTAATTCTAAGTGTACTATATATTGATTAGCATGGAGTAAGGGAAATTTTAAGATTTCTTTTACGAGTCTCACCTCTACGGAATGTGACTTTAAAATGATGAGATTGTTTAATTTTCCTTTGAGCGTAAGAAAAAAAGTTTATGTTTTGTATGTAATCATTTAAATATTTCCTAGAAAAGTTTGCTTGGTAATTGTGGCTTAGCAATTTAACAGTATTATGATTGCCTGTTAACACAAGACATTTTATGTCCTCTTATAATGTACTCATTTCTTTTTTTGGAGATATCTTTATTTAAGTTAGTAAATTTTGTAAAGACATTACTTTGTATTTTAAATTGCTTTTGGGATAGGTAAATTTATCTTGCCCAAATATAATTCTCCTATTTCTGTATTTTAATTTGTTTTCAATATTTTTTGATTTCAAACATTTTTTAAAAAAATTCTTTTTTAAGAAA
>NW_023640622.1:0-11157 GCF_015228065.2 Penaeus monodon | reverse complement strand
GAAGCTATGCTGTTTTACTGATTGGGCCTGTTGCTTATGGCTTACTTGGGGTTTAGGGAAAATGGGGAAAAACAAGTTTTGATGGGAGTTAAGATTTTTTTTAAATAAAGGGGGGATACAAACTTTTCCCCCTTTCAGATAGGTTTATATTTTAAAAATTTTGTAATTTTTGACTCTTTTTAATTTAAGCAGCAACACATTCTAAATACAAAAAAATGGAAAAAAATTTATTTAATCGATATAATTTTAATTCAATTTTTGATATAATTATTTGATGTTTGGGGGGTTTTAAAACATCATGTCAAGAAAGATATATAAAAATTTAAAAATAGATTTGTTTTTTAGAGTTAAAGAACCAACCCCGGGGCCCCTCTGGGAACCCCTCTCAGATCAAATAACTCAGCATTATTGAACATTGGATGGGGGGCCCATTCAGGGAGCAAGAAAGACAATACCCAGGGTGTAAGGGACCACACTACCCCTTTCAGAATACCTCCTTTTTTTATTAGAAGACATTTAACGCTCAGGATGGATTTAGTGAAATGGTCCAACAACAAAAGCCCTTTCAAGAACGAACAGGTCAAGGCCCAAAAATTGGGACAGAAGGAGGTAGTAGGCATGAGGTAGTGTGGTCGTAAAAAGCAGATCGAGAAAGGAGAATTTTGCCTGCTGTTTTCATGTACAAAAAAATATTATTATAATATATATATAATATATATATATATATAATATATATAAAATATATTATAATATATAAACACTTGAAAACAGTTGAAGCCAGTGAAAGGGGAAATTGAATCAGTATTACAAACAATTGTTGGTGTTATGAAAGATAAGGCACAAGTTCCCATTTTTGTCAAATATTATAATATTTTAGTTTTTCTCCCATACAATATACAGTTAAATTTTTAAAATTTGTGATGGGCTTTTTGTATATTAACAGTCCAAAATATTAAGTTGTAGTTTGAGGGACTGTTATATACAAAATAAGTCTTTATTTGGAGTTATTTTATTTTTTTTTGTATTGTGTTAAGGAAAAAAATCCATTAAATATGTTTATTTTTTTCCACTTAATGTTTGCAATGGGGTTGTGAGAAGGTCTTTTTGTTTTATATTGTGGGTTTTAAACCCATTATTTCCGTTAAGAAAAAATTAATTTTTTATAAGGTGAATTCAGGTTTTTAAATTTATTTTTTTTTTTTTAAAAAAAAAAAAAAATCTTTTAAAATTCTGACAGGTGCAGTGTTTGGTTTTTTCTGCATAATTTAAAATTTTCCCTTTTTAGGTTAAGGGAAAAGAAACCCAAATTTTTGCTGTTTAAATGGCAATGATAATGTTAAATATAAAAAAATTTTGGTGCTGTCAATTAAGATGTTTTTACTTTTTTTTTTTTTTGGTTTGAGTTGTGGGAAAGGCAAAAAATCAAATAAAAAATTATTTCTATTCTAATTGTTATGATCAAAAATAATTAAGGTTTTTGGGGAAAACAGCTTTTTTAAATTTTTCTAAATTTTTATATTTCTTTTTTTTTCAATTTGATTGCTGCGATAAAAAATTACGTTTCCCAAAAAGATTTTTGTTTATTTCATTCAAAGGGAAAAATCAAAATCTGTTTGTGGTCTAATGCACAATGAAAAAATTGAAAATTTAAATTGACCCCTTTTGAGTGTATTGCTTTGTATTGCTACCCCCAGGGGGTCTTTGTCTCGTGCAAAAAGGGTTTTAAAACATGAAAAGGATGACCTGGGGCTGTTTTTAACTAAAAGGGGACCGGGGCAAACATGACGCAGCGGGCTGTGAGCGGAGGAGCGGAGGAAAAGCCGAGAGACGCATTTTGGGGTGCTGCCCGGTGAAGACCTCGTGTGTGCCTTGTGACCTGATAAACTTTTTTTTTGCCCTGTTAAAAAGCGTATGGCAGGGGGGACTGCTGGTGTCCCCCCCTGTTTTGTGCCTATAAAAAGTTTTCGGGTAAAAAATTGTGTAAAAAGGAAAAGGGACAAAATTCCTTTGTTTATTTCGTGCCCTGCCTCCCCCTTTTGGGTTTCCCCTTTGGTGTTCTGGGACGCTGGGTTTTGCTCGGTGGCCTTTTGGGGAAAGCTGTTCAGTGTTCCGCCCCCGGAATAGCACGCCGTCCCTCCCTGCCTTGTGTTGGGGGGCAGAGAGCGAGGGGGTCGGCGTAAACAAATGGTGTAGGAGGGGGATTTGTGATATTTGATCAGTGAGACGCCCCCGTTTTTTATCAGTCCCCAAAGTGGGGCAGCCATGAGGGGAAGGCATACTGAGGCAGGCCGGTGGGGGTTTTAAAAGGCCAAGCCAGAGGGCCTGATCATCCCTTTGCTGGCCCGGATGAGGGAGGAAATGGCAAAAGGGGGCGAAGAGCAGGCACAGGGGACACGAGCGGGCACCATCTCGTCGAGATGCAGGCAAGGAAAGGGGGAATTTGTTGAGGTGCTACGAGCAATTTTGCTCTGTGAAAATGGAAACCAGCAACACCAAAAGGCCTGAAAACAGCGGAAGGTGAACTGAAGGAGGAGGTGCAGACCTGAAGGCGGGTTCAGGGCCTGAGGGAGGAAGTGAAAGCGGAAAAGGCGGCGCACGAGGTTTTAAAAACGTTGCAAGAGAGAAGGCAGAAAAGGTTCGGGAAACAGGCCGGTGCAGTTTTTCTGGGGTCTGCCGGGGTCCGGGGGCAGGAAACCCCCGGGCCTTTGCACAGTGTCGGAGCCAGTGGTGCTGCAAAAGGCTGGGGACCCTCGGAACCGCTCCCTTGGGTATGGTGGCGGCAAAATCGGCCCGGTCAACCCCCCTCGTTGCCTCCCCCCACCCCCCTTTCCCCCCCCTGGGGGTGTTAGTTCAGGGCCCCTTCTCCACCCTGCAGCCCCTCGGGCCTCCAGAATTCTGGAAGCGTAAGCCAGCTGAGTAAAGACGGGGGGAAGGTGGCCGGGGGATATTTTGCCAATTTTAAATGCTGGCACTGCCCCGGGCTGGAGCCAGGGAAAAAAGGGGAAGGGGGCCTGCAGCTGGTTTAAAAGCGCTAAAAAGGGCCCCCCCGGGGGGAAGTGTTGGGGATCTGCCCCGGCACCCAACATGCCTCTTACACCAGGGGGGGCGGAGGCTTTGAAACGCCGTTTCGGGGCACCCCCACCCGGCCGAGGTATATCGGGCCCCTTGAAAAAAGCGGGCTCGTGAGCGTGGCGAGACCCCCTGTCCCAGCTGGCGCAGGAGGGGAGGGGTGGTAAGGGGGGTCGTACCCCTGCGGCTGCGGAAAAGAGGTCGGTTTGGGCCTGGCCCCCGTTTTTTTTGACGCTTTAAAAAGGACCACAGTGCAAAATCTACGTCAAACAGGGACACCCTGGGCCTGCAGGTGCGCTGGCGAGGGCCCCTTTGGGGTTCGAGGCCTTCCTGAAGGCAACCCGGGCCTAGGGCCAGCTGTCAGCCCCCCCCGTGACCTCCGGGGCCGAAGGCTAAGTGGAAAGGGAGCATTGAGGAAGGTTGAGTCCGGACTTTCCAAGGCTTGTGTTGGGGCTGCGGAGAGGTTAGGGCCCCGACGTAGTCAGTGTCAAAGGGGCGGGGAAACACGTCCTCCAAACGGCGGATTCTGATGCCTTCCCGCAGTGCTGCAAGGACTGGGTAGGTATGGGTCACCATCCGAGTCATGTCCTAAGGCTTTAAAGGGAATGGGGTTTACAGGAGGAAAACTCGGGCAGGCTGGAGAAGGGAGCCGAAAACCCGCGTCCCCCCCCCCGGTTTCCCGGGCCCGACTTGGGTAAGCTGCCGTCAACCAGAGGATGCAGGTGGAGGGCTCAATAGATGGGAAAACCCTGCCGCCTGACAGGGGAAAATGGGGCTTTAGAAGACCCTGGCGGCCGATATGTTGGCCACTATGCAACTTCCAGGCCACCACAGGGAAATGTGTGGTGTCACGGGGCATTTGTGCAGCTCAAGGGGCCCCGTGGGGCTCGTATTGGCGTGGGCAGGGACGGTGCGCGGCTGCCGGTGAGTGGCCGACTGGGCGACACTGCTTGCTGGGCCCCTTACCCTGAGCAGATAAGGGTTGGGGTTCGACCTTGGAGGAAACTGGTGGGGGGAAAGGGGGAGATGTTTCCCTTTTCTTCCAGAGGTTGGCTGCGCAGAGGTAGTTACGCGAGCACTGCACCCTTGGCCCCCCGGAAGAGTCTAGAATCGGTGCGACTGTCAAGATGATGCGTGATTTGAGGGCCCCGTGGGCCCCCTTTAAAAAACCTGCGTGGGGTGAGGCGAAAAGGGGTTTGGGGGGAGCCTTTTTTGGGGCCCGGGGGGGGTTGTTTTCAATGTTGGTAGCTAACTTCTCCGATAAGGCCCCCCGAAAAGGGGCCAGCTGGTGCAAAAACTGGGGGACTTGTGAAGAAGTGAGCATCCCGAAGAGTCCCCCGGGGACAAGGGTTGGTTGGTTTGGGGGGGCCGTTTTCCTGACTTCCTTTTTGGGGTTTGGCGCCCACCGCCAGGGGCCGGAAGTACTCCTGGGGCCCCCGGGGAAAAAGAAAAAAAGACGTTAGCCCCGTAGCGGGGATGAGGACGTGGCGACCTGACCGGAAGGGGGGACGAGCATTGGACAGTGAGGGGGGATGCAACAGATCAAAAGGTGACCATGAGCCAGGTCTTTGGGGGAGGAGATTTCCCCCCCTGGGTCCCCTGCCCCAAAATCCGCCCCCCAAAACCCCCCTCCAGAGCGGGACCCCACGGAGCGAAGAAAAAACCGCGCTGGAGAAAGTTTTTTTTGTTTTGAGAATGATTTTTTAATTACGGTTTTTCTTTTGTTTGAAAGAATTTTGTTTGTTCCTGAGGGCTATTTATTTAAATTTTCGTAGTTGTTTCAGGTTTTTTGGTATTCAAGCAGACGGGTCGTCTGCTTGATAGGGGGGATTTGTGCTAGCCAGTGGGCCCCTTTTTTCTGTGGAAACATGTGTTAACTGAAAAGGTTTACCCGGGGATGTGTTAAAATAAGGGACCTGGGCAAACATACGAGTGGGTTTGGCGGAAAAAAAGGGAGGAACAAGCGAGAGGGCGCGGTTGGGGGGCTGCCCTGTGAAGACCTCGTGTGTGCCTTCGTGACCTGATAAAAATTTGGTTGCCGTTATAAAACTGTATGTGCATGGGACTGCTGGTGTCCCCCCTGTATTTTGGGTATGAAAAATGTTTAAAAAGGTTAATAAAGGAAAAAACTACATTTGGTTTATTTCGTGCCCCCGCCTCGCCACTTGGCGTACCCTTTGTGGTGTTCTGGGAGGTGGTGCTCGGTGCCTCTTGGAGCTGTTCAGTGTTTACGACCCTTGAAAAGCAGCCGTCGCCCACCCCCCCTTGTGTTGGGGCAAAGAGACGAGGCGGGGCGGGTAACAGTATGTTTGTGTAGATATTTTTAATTATTTGTGATGTCTTTATGGTATTTTTTTACTAGTCTTATAATTTTTTTAATCACGGGTCTGAAAAAATTTTTTTTTTTTTTTAATGCTTTAAAATTACCTAAGATTAAATAACCACAGAAAAAAAAAATCTTGCATATTCAAATATACTTAACAATTTTTTATGTTGATAAGAGTTCCATCAAAAAGATGTTTAAAATTTTAACACTTTTATAAAAAAAAAAAAAAAAAAAAAAAAAAAACACTCCTTTTAAGATATGGGAGCATGTATAGTAAAAGTTCTTCTTAAAATATGGGTCCAAAACTCAAGAGCGACAAAATTTCATTTTTGGAAAAACTGTTTTACCGCAATAACTGGTTATCATTAAAAAATGCAAAAAGATCCAAAGGGGGTCCCCTATAAGGGCCTTTTATGTTTGGGAAAAAATCGACTGGTTTGTCCTGTCAACACTTTTTGGCACTTTCAAAATGTTTAAATACAATTTTTAAGCAAGGAAGGCAAAGAAAACACTGAATATCTAGACTTTCCCGGTTTTAATACATAAAACGGGCAGGTGTGGGCAAACAAACGCTATATAAGTTTTGAAAGACCTTCAAGACAGTTGTAAAATTTTAAGGGTACTTTCAAAGGGTTTTAGTCACAAAAAGGGGCTATTTTTGTTTTTGAGTATGGCCCTCGGGGGAGTTACAAAATTTAAAAATGCTCCGATAGAGTACAAAAATTGAAACTGTTTTGAGTATCCCACCCTGAATGACCTTTCCCGGGAGAAGAGAAGGAGTGCTGTTATTTGACATGTACTTTGGGATAAGTAAATTGCGCACTATTTTGACAAAGGAGCAGATGTCTCTTGTAACCCGGAAGTGCTTTGGGGAGTTAAAAAAATGGCCCATTAGCGGTTGGAAAAAGCGTAAAAAACTCACTTTTAACGTAGGTAAATAAAGGACTTTCCTTTTTGTTTTTTTGGGAGGGGGTAAACCCGGGGTTACCATGCCAAGATGCTGATAGGAAAGTTTTTAAATACACAATACGGTTTGATATACATCACGCTCTCCTACTTGTTCATTAACGGTCGGGATGTAAAGGGTCGAATGTAATAATAAAAAAATCTGTCACTTTCTATGGCAACCGTACTGCAGGGATCTAGAGGCCAAAAATGGGAAAGCGAGGGGGCCCCTGTTTTTTTTTTTCCCCCCTGGGAGAGGTGGTTTTTAAATTATGCTACAGATGTGTGTTTTTACTGATGAGGCTTCTAGAGAAAATAGCAGGATTTTAATAAAAAAATATCACTTTAGATAAAAACGAAACTATAGATGAAGTCACTATAGAAATAGGGGGTAATCAATAAAAATAAATTTTAAATAATAGCAAGGCTATAGATGGGGCCCTTTATTGATAATAGCGGGTAAAAATGAAGTCACATAGATAATGCAGGGTTTTAATGAAAATATTATTTAGTAATGGGAGGGCTATGATGAGGAATACTAGGGAAATTCAGGGTTAAGAGATTACAAATAACGGGGCTATGTGAGGTGACAAAAGCTAGTAGCGGGGACTGTTTTTTTCCAGAGGGGATCTAATTAGATACAGAAGTGTGGATTTTTTTGTGTTTTAGCTAAGGCCTTTTGTATAAAAATGATTTAAAATGGAGAAAATTGTTATTTTTCCCGGAAGGTTTTTTGAGATTAGTTTAATGGAAGACTAGTAGCTCCTTTTCATCATCTGATGGGGTCAAAAAAATGGTTTTTAAAAATTTTTAAAAAGAGAGGAATAGATGGCAGAAATTATGCAAATACGAGTTAGGAGAAAACTGTAAAATTGTAGAATATTTCCGGGGGAAAGCCAGAAGTCAGTAGTAGCAAGTGTTAAGAGCTATAGAAAAAAAAACTTATATGGGAAATAGACAAAATATTGAGAGTTTCAGAAGAGCAAGGGATGCTATGATTTGGTTTGGATTTTGGGTTTTTTATTTTTGATGAGGACCTTTAAACTTTTTTCGATCAATCTTTCACGAAAAAAAAGGGTAGAGGTCCTCCATTTTATAAAAAAACCCTTTATCCCATCCCAATGAAAATAAAAAGACGAATTAGAATCGAATTGATTGATTGATTTTTTCAAATTTCGCTGCTAAACAGCTAAGGTCATTAGTGGCGAATACCTTGTTAGATAGAAATATTTAAATATTTTGAACTTTAAAAAAATTTAATAAATATCTCAAAAATTATATATAAAATGTTAAAATAAAAGCATAAAATATTATCTTCAGTTTTAAAAAACATAAACATTATGCATAATTAAATTTTATTGAAAATATTGTCCCCCAAAGGGAAAAAACTAATGAGCCCGTTAATGGCTCTTGGCTCCCCACAAAGGGCTTCACTTTTAGCCATGATCGGCCATGAGCAGTCTTGGGTCCCCGATTCTTATTCTTGTTAATACAAATTCTATTTTTTCGGTTGCGAGGGATGCTGGTCACCCAACTACCAAGGTCATCCCGCATTTGTTTTAGGAGGATGCCCATTGTTCCCACCTTTTTATCGCGAAGAAAACCCTGATGCTTTCTTTTTCAGGTCGGTGTGTGGGAGAGGGAAAGAAAACAGTATCCAGCTGCTCCCTTCCCACATGACCCATTACCACATGCACCAATGCACTGAGTAAACAGAAAAAAGATAACTAGGGTTGGGTGCCAGCGTTTTTGGTATCAGTGGAAAACGGGGTTTTTATTGATATTTAGGGCGAACATTTTGTTAGATAGAAATTTTAAAAATTTTTTAAAAATTAAAAAAAATCATTAATAAATATCTTACAAAAAACAAAAATATTTTAAAAAATAAAAGCAGAATATTTTGCTCAAGTAAAAAATTTTTTGCAAAATTTTTGCAAATAAATTTTTTTGAAAATATTAGCCTCCCTAAGGAAATAATAAGCCCTTCTATGTAAAATCCCCCCCCCAAAAATTTTTTTTCAGTGTATCAAGGGAGACAAGTAACATACGTCTTTGGTCTGAAAATGTTGACTCTTTCCCTCATTGCGACCGTTAATGGTTTGGCATCCTTCCAAAGTGCTTCACTTTTGTTCACCGGTCCGGGAGTCAGTCTCGTGTGTCCGATTTTTAGTGTTTAAATACAACTTTTTACTGGTCCCCCAAACTCCCCCCTTGCATCTTAACCTCTCGCATTTTTGTTTCTAGAGGAGCCTCCATTGTTCCCTCCATCTATCACAAAGAAAAACCCTTATGCGGGGGTTTCAGGTGGGGTGTGGGAAAAAGGAAAAACGAGCATCACAAGGCGAGGGCAGCTGCCTTGGCACTGATCAGCCGCCCCATTCCACTGTACCAAAAACCAGTGTGGCACCCAACATAAGTTAAACTTTTTATTTGGTTTAAAATCAATAAAAAACCAATTTGAGCATATCCCTAAAAGTTGAAAAAAATTTCGAGGTTTAGAAAAAAGATGCAGATGATTTTTTCCTTCTGCCACTCTGCAAACCCCCACACCATTTTCAATTTCGAACCATCTATTATTGCATCTGATCCTTGGTACTTAAAAATGTGTTTGAAAAAAATTTCCTCTCTGCTTCTGCTTCAGATTTTCCCCCTTTTTCCAAAAATTCCGCCCAAAAACCCAGCTCGATTGATTAGTCCAAGGGGGGGAATTGGGGTTCAACAGCCAGAACCTTAGTGAGTTAAAATTAAAGCTTTCCAAAGTTTCCCCCCACTTCTACCATAGGAGGCTACCTAAGGGGGTTAAAAAACGAATCTGGATGGGAACCCAAAAATCCCTTTGTAGTCTGGGGTTTAGTAAATCAGGTTAATGTAATCCCGGTTTAATGAAAAAGGGGTTTTCTCCACTCTCAGCAAAAGGGGACTCCCAAAGGTGAAGACCTGAAACCCCCCAGTACAGATTCGAGAGTTTCATTAAAAAAACGACCCCAACATCCGGAGAACGGGGGGGGGTTGCAGATGAAAAAGTTTTCACACCATAATAAAGCTATACGAAAAAAACGCTCAGTAAGCCTAAAGCGTTGTGCGGTTGCACCCCAAGATAAAAAGTGAAAGAACCCCAAAAATAATTTCAGCCTTACCTCTTGGACAAATTTCAGTGGGGTTTGCTCCTAAATAGAGGGGGGGTGGAATTTTTTTCGTTTGTGGAAAGTATGCCATGGTCTTTTCTTGGAGAAAATTTTAACCCATATTTGCCCTGTAAACCTGATTTATTGAGTCTGAAAGTTCCCTTTCACTCCCCGTAAGTTCTCCTAGCAGTACCGCGTAAAGTATCCCCATACGATTACATGAGACCGACTTGGAACAAACCCTTTTCGATGTTTTATGCATGGGAAAAAGGGTTTTCCCTTAAACCTCCCTTGTGGGACCCCTTCCCAGTGATTTTTTTTGGGGGAGAGAAAAAAGTTTCTACCCGAACCTAAACTTCCTGTCAGAAGGAAGCTTTTTTTTTAAGGTAGGTAATGCTCCCTTAAAACCAATGTCTACGCTTCATGGTATGCCATGTTCCAATAGTATCGGGGCCTTTTCAGGGCAAAGAAGAAAGCTATCATGTGGCTGTGGGAAAGGGAAACTGTTAGCATTCCACCTCACAAATGATCTGTGGGGCGATCTCAATTTTTTAAAGCCATATTGATATGGGGTCAATACGTTTTTTTTTTTTTAGCAGCCATGTTAAACCTGAAGTTTCCATTTTCTCCATCAGCTTTCAATTTTCAGCGGGGGAGGGAAAATTTGGGCTGTAAAATTTTTTGTTTTAGAAAGCATTTGCCCGGTTTTTGGAACAGGAATGATAATAGTTTTCTCCATAGGATGGACTGTGCCCTCCCATTTTAATGAATGGAATTTGGGGCTCTCTGGTAAGTGAGATATATTTGTATGGAATATCGCACTTCCTGGGGAAGTCTTACGGCAGAGCGCAAAGCAGAGCCATATCCTTTCCAAAAAGGCAAGTTATATGGAAGTTTGCTGCCAATCCTGTGAAAAAAAACCCCAAAACCGGGTGTTGTTCCTGTTCAGCCCGAAGAGTGGATAAACGAGCATTAAGATGCTCCAGAGGGGATTTCTGCCACGGATAAGCAGCTCATTTTCAACATCTTTTTTATCTGTGATTATTAAGCAAACTATCTTTAAAGCAGGTGGTGAGTGATGGCCCTTTCCAGCGATCTTACGCACCTGTCCCGAACCGTAAGGGGGTTCCAGGTTAATTGAGGAACAAAACTTCCCCCCACACGTCCGTCTAGCCCCCCTTTAGCAACGCCTGGGGCCTTTGGGTCAGGTCCCTTTGTAATTGATCAAGTTTTTAATGCTGGGGCGTCGTTTAAAAATGCCTAATGCAGCTTTCTTGCTCTGAAGCTTTTTGCCCTTTATCAGACCACTTTTTGGAGGTCGACGGTAATGCCCGACTTTTTTGGGAAAGGGTGTTTTTTGCTGCAAGGTGAATTCGTGATGTGAAGGATTTTAAAAGCATTTGAACCCCACGGAAAATCATCCCCAAAATCCGCAATACGCAGTTTTTATCTAAAGATTCCATCCGTATGTTCAAGTTTGCCATCTCGCAATCCCTTGATGGAATACCATTTTCCCAAAGTGGGCACTTCCAGAAGTCTTCCATGACCTGCCAAGTGAAGTTTGGAAAATGTGAATAGGTGGGGCCTATAGATGGGTCTATATTGGAGACTGTCCCCGTTTTTTAAAATTGGGAAATGTGGGGGGTGTCATTTTTTCAGTAAAACTGCATCTATCTTAAGAACAAACCCCGG
>NW_023640621.1:0-10000 GCF_015228065.2 Penaeus monodon | reverse complement strand
TAATTTTTTTTTTTTTTTTTTTTTTTAAATAAATATTGTTCATGTAAAAGAATTGAAGGTCTAGTGCAATTCTTCATGGATAATGAAATACCTTATTAAATCCTTATGTGTGTTAATGTCTTTAATAATCATGTTATGTACTTAACACAATTTTATTGTTCATGAACAGACTACGCTTGAAAGGGTTCAAATGTATGGTCGTCTGCTGAGAGAAATAAGTTGTGCTGAACTTCTCATTCATGGATCTACTAATGACAAGATAGACATGCAAAATCGACACAACGTTGTAAAAAATGTCTCTCACCTTATTGATAATGGATCACCTCTGCAGCCTGTTGGAGGCCACACTGTCGTGGCACTTCATTTAGCCATTACCTCAAACTGTACAGATCTGCTACCACTGTTGTTGAGTTCAGGGGCCCCTCTGACTACCACTACCAGTGGCATGAGTGTGCTTCAGCTGGCTTGGCTGTGTCCAGATGTTACCACACACATTGCAGTAATGGTGACGAGGGTAATAAAGAGAATATTTTAAACACGATTTTTTGTCTTCATAACTGTATATGAGAAGAGTGGCATTAATTTGGAATATCTTTTGAATCATAGATATCTTCTGTCAGATAGTAATCCAAAAATTGAAGGAGGAAGCAACACGCATTTTTTCGAGGATTTGGGCAGATGAAAATAAAAGCTGGTATAATTTTTAATCTGAAGAGAGGAAGGGGGATCAACCATGGCGTGCTCCCAGGCCCATCAAATGTACTGAAACTAAAAAACTACGGCCCTGCTTGTTCGTCCCTCACATGGGGAAACCTTTGACATTTCTTTCATAAAGGTAATTCATATAAGTAAAAAAAGAAAAAATTTTTTTTTTTATTTTGGGAAAAAATGAAAAAGGTATATGTAAATACATAAAAACACTCGCACTACACTCACAGCACGCACAGTATGACACATGCAATGCACACATCCCCCACACAATGCAAGAACATGCATACCCAGGAATGTAAATTAACACGAAACACAACACGCACAATATACAAGACACAAATATAGCACTGCATAAGCAAACGATCATGCATACCGGACCACATACCCACCCCATTGCAACTCATACACACACTCAACACACACTCAAACAATTTTGTAAAGCAAGCACACTCACGCACACACTCATGCCCCACACACCACACCCCACAACACACACACACACACCCCCACACACACACACAACACACAACACACACACACACACACGAAACGCACACACGACACACGCCCAACCCCCACGCACACACGCACAAAGCCACACCACACACCACCCCACGCACACACGCAACACACAACACACACACACCACACAACAACACCAAAACACCACACACACACCCACACATCCATCCTCCATCCCCCCCACACCCAAAAAAAACAAACAACAACACCAAAAAAAAACAACCCACCAAACCCCACCACCACACACAACACCACACACAAAAACACCCCCACACACCACACCACACCACACACACACACACACCACACACACACACACACCAAAAACACACACAAACACCACACCCCCACCCCCACCACCCACACCCACACCACCATAAAACCCCCACCCCCACCCCCACCCTCTCACAACCCAAAAATTCCCCACACCCCCCCATTTCCCCCCCCCTCCCAAACCTAACCATACAAAACACCCCCACACATATGCACATATAGGTATATATATATATATATATAAATTAAATATATATTAATATATTATAAAAATATATATATAAGATATAATAATTTTAAAATATATATATATATTATATAGATATATATATTTATTATATATTATATATATATATAATATATATAATAAAGATAAATATATTTTCTAATATTATATATTATAAATATTACATAAAAAAGTATAATTTTTAAATTTTAAATAATATATTTAATTAAAATAGAAATATATAAGATAATAATTGTAATTAATATATGTAATATAAAATAATATATTCATATATAATCTATAAATTCATATAAACATTTAACTAATATCTTCATATTATATATAATATATATATATATATAAAATATATATATTATAAATAATTAATTAATAAATTTATATACATATCATCATCAATAATTAGTCAGTTTGAGCAGCCGGGGGACCTCTCCACCACCCTTCCCCACTAAAACCGTTTTGCGCTTTTCTTTCCATTTTGTCCCCTCGAAAACCCGAAATATTTTGATGTTGCCCGCCATCTTGTCTTCGGTTGCCTTTCCTATTTTCTATCCCTCCCTGAAAATTTTTTCTCAATACTTTTTTTTCTAACATGACCAATAAATTTTAGTTTCCTTTTTGTTCAAGATGCCCAAACAGCCGGTCTTTACAATTTTTTTTCTCAGCCTCACATTCATTTTTTTTCTGCCCCAGTTAATAGTATACTGTCTGAAAACCCACATTTCAAATCTTTTGACCTTTTCTTGTTTCTTCTTCGCGCCCGACTCGAAACCAATGACGAAATTTGGAAAACAATGAGTTCAAAACCTCAGTTTTGTCTTAAGGAAAGCTTCGATCTTTCCAGATGTTTTTGAAGCAATTGGGGGTTTTTGGGCAATGGTAATTTCTTTTTTTATTTTGGTGAATATCATAGTTTTTTAAAACAGCTCCAAGATAGTGAACTTTTTACTTTTTTCCACAACCGCTCCTTTGATGAACAGGTTCATCATTTTTCATTGGGTTTATCTTGAATCTTCATGACTTAGTTTTTTTGGGATTAAGAAAAAAAACCACCCTTTTTTGCTTGCTTCCTAACTTTATAAGTTTGTTGTAGTTCAAGATATGCTGGCAATTAAAACATTATCGGCGTTTTTTAGATTGATTTTTTTGTACCCCCAACATTACATTCTTTCAAAATTCTCTAGACATCTCAAAATTTGCTTCAGATATATTTTAAAAAAGGTGTGGAGACAGAATGCAACTTGCGTACCTTTGGGTTTGACTTCGAACCATTTTTTTAAACCCATAAGTGGTTTTTACAGTTGCTTTTTGTTGGTCTACATGGCTTTTATTATTTGGATGAGTTTTTGGAAAATTTTTTCATATCGTCATTTATTCCAAGGATATCGTGATCAACAGTATAAAAAGCTTTGAGTAACGATAAAAACACGAATAGGCTTTTGATTTTCTCTTTTTTCTCTATGATAAATTTTCAATTTAAAAATTGGTTTCTGAATTTTTCCAGGGCAAAAAACCTGTTTTGTTCGTCTGCAGTTCTTCCTAGCTTTAACTTAATTTTTTTCAGCAATAATTTTTAAAAAAATTTTGCTGCTGTGATTATTAAGAAATTTGTCATTATGTTGCTTTGGAGTGCGTCCCTTTTTTAGGTTGGGAGAAAAGACTGATTTTACCCAGTTCTGGCCATCTTCTTCTTCCCAAAATTTTTGTAAAAAGTTTGTAGAAGAAGTACAAACTTTTGCCCGCATTTGATTTGTTCGCTTTTTTCATCATTCCCCGGGGTTTGTTTTTTTCTTTAAAATTTTTTTAGATTTTTTAACTTTGTCTAGCAGGGCGTGGTTTATCTTTGCTGTATTTAGTCAATTTTTGTTGTTGTTAGTTTATTCTTTTTGTAAGGTTGGGAAAATATGATTCCATCTATCTTTTACTTCTTTTCAACCATAAAACAAGTCCTCTTTAGTTTTTTATGTTCATTGTAGGTTTAAATTTTCATGTAAGTTTTTGTACTCCTTTGGGGAGTTCTTTTTAGTTTTTTTTTATTGATAGAACGTTTTTAATTTTTTGGCAATTTCATTTAAATATTTTCCTTTTCTCGTTTAATAATCTTTGAATTTTTGTATTTTTTTTTTTTTAAATACTCTTTTAAAAGGAATTGATAACCCCTTGATTTTAGACATCTTTTTTCAATTTTACTTAGTGTTTTTTCAGATTCCAGGGGGGAAATTTTTCTTTTTTTTTGGTGATATTTTTTAAACAGCGCTCAGCAGGAGTTTTTTCCTTTTCCCCCAATCATTTGGTTTTTTATCTCTTCACATTGATTGAGTAATTCAAATTTGTTTGACACTGTAAATTTTGTAATTGTTTTTCAAGAGTTTTTTAGTTTAGCTTTAGAGTGTTTTGGGCTCCCTCTTTTTGGGGTCTTTTTTGAAACGATAGTTTAGTTTGGGGTCACTGTTGCATCGGACCAGGTTTGTCAGGGATTTTTTTTTACAACTTTCCCTTTTGGTTTAACCAAGTAGTCATTTTTTTGGGGGGGGTTCTTTTTTCGGTGGAAAAAACCCTGTGTCAAAGGGCTTTTGGGTGGTGAAAAAATGTATTGGCTATAAAAGATTTTTGTATCCCAAAATTAAAAAAAACTTTACCTCTTTTCATTTAATTCCCAAAAGGGCCCAATTTCCCCAGATGTTATTTTTAGATAATTTTTTCCACTTTTTCATTGAGGTCTCCCCCTGATTACTTTTTCATTTTGTTAGGGATTGTGTCTAAATTTTTTGGAGATTTTTATAAAAAAATTTAAAATTTTTATCCTTGCAATGTTTTGGTGCTAGCTTGTAAATACTAATGTTTGAGGTTTTGCTAGATTGACTTTTAAAATGAGACATTTTTTGGGCTTCCCCAATTTAGTGATTTGCAGTTTTTTTGTGAGAATCAAGAAAGATAGGGGGGACGAGAGAGTGGGCTGACGATCTCGAACTCCCCCACAAACCAAGTAAAGCGCAAGCATGATTATTCTTTCTTATATGGGTAAACCCATCCCGAAAAACTGGGGGGAGAAAAAAAAAATCTCTTCCTCTCTCTCTCTCCCCCCTCTCCTCTCTCTCCTCCCTCTCTCTCTCTCCCCTCCTTTTTAAATAATTAAAAAAAAATAAATAAAAATAAAAAACCCCAAAACACCGCCCGCACAGCACACCACACGCACCGCACACGCACACGCACCCCACACGCACCCCACACCACACCAAAAACCAAAAACAACCACACACACACACACACACACACACACACACCACCACACACACCCAAACACACACAACCACACAAACACACACACACACACCACACACACACCACCCACACCACAACACACACACACAACAACACACACAAACCCCAAAAAAAAAACAAAAAAAAAAAAAAAAAAAAAAAAAAAAAAAAAAAAAAAAAAAAAAAAAATTTTATATATAAATTTTTTGAAAAATATATTTAAATGTTTTAATAATTAGTAATAAATTAAAAAAATATTTTAATATAAAAATTATATATTAATAAAAATTTAAATTTTTTTTTTTTAAAAAAAAAAAAAAATTTAAAAAACATAAAATTTAAAAAAAAAATAAAAAAAATATTATATTAAAAAATTATTTTTTAATAAAAATAAATAAAAATATTATATTATAATATATATATATAAATTTTAAAATTTAAATTTTAAAAAAATATTATATATTAATATAAACACACACACACACTTTTTCATAGTATATAATTTAGTAATGTGTAAATACATTTTAAAATATAATATTATAATTTAAAAATATATTATAGATAAAATAATAATAAAAGATTTAATAAATATAAAATTAATATATAATATATAATTATAAAAATTATTTTAAAATTATTATAATAATATAAATATATTAAATATATAAAAAAATAAATATTAAAATTATATATATATAAATAATATTATATAAAATTATATAATATATAATAAATAAATAATAATATATAATAAAATTATATAATTAATATATATATATATATATATTATATATATATATATATATATATATTATTATATAAAAATATATTATATATAAATAAAAAGGGGAAAAAATTAAAAGTAATTTTTTAAAATATATTCAAACTTTTCAGTAAAAAGATATTAAAAATAAAATTATAATATATATATATATAATATATAATATTATATAATATATTAAAAATTTAATATATATATAATATAATATTATAGATATAATAAATAATATATTAATTTTTTAATAAAATTTTATTAAAAAAATATATTATATATATATAAAAATTTATATATATATTAATATATATATTTTATATATATATATAAAATTATAATATATATAAATATATATTAATATAATATAAAATATAATTATATATATAAATATATAAATATATATATATAATATAAATATATAAAATAGCAGTAAGGGCACGAAAAACTTTGATAAAATGGTATAAAAATTTTGCAGAAGGGGGTTCAGTAACATACTGGATGTACGGGTTTTCTATGTTTTCTTCGTTTTTGAAAATGGTCAGTGAAGATGCATAACTTGATTCAGCACAGGGGAGTAATCTTTTTTTTTAAGACCTCGGGGCGCCTTCCATTTAACTGAGGGGAAAGAAGAGGGCAATTTATGATGGAGGTTTTGTGTTTGTTTTTTATTTATACTTTTTTTTTGCACATGTCTGATGAAAAGTAAAAAATTGATTATGATATTGTATTGCAGATCATTGCTTTAATGGGAAAAAATAAAATTGCTGGTGTTTTTCTAGGAAGCCTTGAACCAGGATTATCGATCCTTGTGTACGAGGGAAAAGGCCGAAAAAAAGAAAAAAAAGAGACAGCTTTGTATCCTTTATCTTGCGGGGCCTTTTTAGTGGATTTTGGGATCTTGAGCCGAGGAGTGTAAAGAGACCATGGAAAGAAGTTTTTCCCCTTACGTATCTTTGATCGGAGGCGAAATAGAAAACCAAATATCATGCTGATGAGATTTCAGTAAGAAGGGTTTTGAGTTTTTGCTGAGGACCTAAAAAAAAATTTTTGCAGTAAAAGAAAGCATAAAAGGGAACTGGTGAATAGGGCAAAATAGAGAGGGCATAAGCACAATACTGAAAAGACATAAAAGAAGATTTTAAAACAGAAGACATATTTTTTTTTCAATTATTGATGTAATTAAAACAAAGACTTTTGGGGCATAGAATGATAAAAGCATTTTAATTGGATGCTGATAGAAAAGTCTTTTTTTGAAAGACTTATTCAGCTGTGAATCAGTTACCCTTTTTCCCATTTACTTTTGGGGGCTTTGGTGGTCTTCATCCAGAACTATTTTAGACCCTTTGTGTGGATAACAGCTTTGCATTTGACTGTTTGGGGCGTGGAACTGGGATTGTGTGAGTATCTTCTGAGTTGCCAAGTAGCAACATACATTGGATCGAGCATTAAACACTCCGCCCACCTTTCTTACATGTTTGGACATTCTGTGGTTGGGTTGTCTTTTTGATGGTGTCCCCGGATTGGAAGAATAGGGGAGGGGAATACCACCAACGTTGGAATTATAAAAAATATGTTTCCCAATGGTTTGAAAAAACTAATTCCCCGTTTAAGGTTAAGAACAAAAATTCGCTCACTATTAGGGCACATCTTGAGGAGTTCAAAAAAGGTTGGCCAGATATTTATTGGCAGTGGAAGAAATTTATGTGATTTTACAAAAGGTGAAGACATCAATTTAAAGGAAAAATATTACAGAATCTTCAGAAATTCTGAGGAAGGTTGGGGAAATAGACCCACTTTTTTAGGGTGAAGTTTTTGTCTTGGGGCTTTCGATAACCTCCGATTTTTTGCACCAGTGAATATGATTGTAATGTTTAATTAAAAAAGCATGGTTTTTTCCCGGAGGAGATTGAAAATTGAAAAAATGTACCGTTTCCCCCCTCAGAGGATTTAAGGGCATAAGAATTTTTGAAATATCTCCACAAAGAGAATTTTAAGGGAACTTTTTAAGGATAAATTTTTGGGGGAAAGCCAAATATTTTTAAAGCAAACATTAGATAACTTTTATCTCTGTGAGATCAATTTAAAATTTTTTGGGGCCCCCACAAAGGAAAACACAAGTTGGAGTGAATATATCCTTTTGGGGGGGTGCTGAAATTTCCCTTTTTGTTTATTAAGTAGATTTAGTTCCCACCTTAAAAGCACCTGGCCCCAAAAAAGAACCCAAAGGCCTCCATTTAAAACCCGAAAATTTAGATTTGGTGCATGTAAGTCAGACGGGTGAGAAGAAGCGTTACTCATTTGCTGTGGAGAAAATATGATATTATTTCCTTTTTTCTGATCAGCGCAGGGTTTTTTCGGCTGCAAGCTATGATGACAAATCTTAAAACTGAGTTTTGGGGCCACGGACTAAAAAAGGCAGTACACATATTGGGTGGTCACAGGTTTAAGATACCTGCCCCATCTGGGGTTCATATTGAAAAGGATTTTAGAAGGAAAGGGAGGAAAAAAACCGGGGGGGTTTTTTTTAAAAATTCCATTTGGGGGAAAAATTTCGGTTTTGAAGATTGTTATTTCGGGGAAGGTGAAAAGCCCGATCTTAGTCCCCGGAGAAAATTTTTCGAATCATGAAATTAAAACATATTCCCGTAAAAGCCACAATAGTAAAAAAACTCAAATGTAAAAATTTTTAGAAAATGTAATCAAAATAATTAAATACATGATATCCCTATGCATTTAAAAAAAAAAATTAAACTTATTAAATTATTAAAAATTATTATATATAATAAAATAATATATATTATATATATATATATATAATATATTTATATATATATATATATAAATAATATTATAAAATTTTTTTTTAAAATATTTTATAAATTTATATAAATATATATATAGATATTTTAATATAAATTTAAATTTTAAATATATATATATATTATAAAATTAAATTATAAAATAATATAAATATATATAAAATATATATAAACCACAAAATATTATATATATATATATAAATAAAATTATATATATATATAATATACACATTTACATATATATATTTATATATAATTATTATATATATATAATATATATATATATATATAAATATATATATATATTATTTTAAAAAGGCCTGGGGCCCAAGGGTTGGGCTTTGGGGACTAAATATTGTCACGACGGCAATTGATTTCGAGGGTTTGATCACCACCCGGCGCGTTTTTCCCCTTGGGCTGGGAAATTCCCTCGATTCCTTCCTAAAAAAACGAAAATTCACCTTGAGAAGTTAAACACATGGTGTATGGGAAGTCCCCGGCGGGCACAACTTTTTTAGGGGGGGCACCCAAATCGGCAAGGGGGGGCTTCCCATATAACCTCTAGTAAAGAAATGAGAGAGGCCCATGTCCTGCAGTGGAATGAATGGCTGTTGGAAAAAAAAAAAAAAAAAAATATAATATGTATATATATGTAATATATATTTTATTTTATGTATATGAATTATATTTTATATATGATTGTATAAATTATATGTATATATAGTAATTATATATATGAAAAATGTTATGTAATTTAGGTAATGTATATATTATAGTAAATTTTATATGTATATGTTTAAAATTTTTATGTTAATTTTTATGTATTATTGTTTGTTTAAAATTTATATATATGTATATGTTATAATATGTTATGATATAGATTTTAAAGGGAAAGTATATATATTATTGTATATATATGATATGATATTATGTTATTTATTATGTTTAAAATTTTTATTTTGTTATGTTATATATGTATTTTATATTTATATGTAATTATGTATTTAATATGTATATAAATTTAGTATTTTATTTTAATATATATTTATAATTATATAATAATTTTATATATATTTAAAAAAAAAAAAAAAAAAAAAAAAAAAAAAAAAAAAAAAAGAAAAAAAAAGAAAAAAAAACACAAAACACACACCACACACCACACACAACACAACACACACACACACACACACCAACACACAAACACACCACCCACAACATAAATATAATAATAAACAAATAATAAAAAAATAATACTACATACAAATACAAATCAACCCAAACCCCAAAAACAAAACCACCCACACACCAAAACACCCACACACACACAACACACACACACCAAACACAAAAAACACACACCACCAAAAAAAAAAAAGTAAAAAAATAAAAAAAAAA
>NW_023640620.1:0-11159 GCF_015228065.2 Penaeus monodon | reverse complement strand
TTATTATTATTATAATTATTATAAGTATAATTATATATATTATTATATATTATATAATTATTATAATTTATTATTTAATTATTATGTATATACTATTATTAATTTGGATATAATATTATTAAAAACTATTATATAATAATATTGTAATTATATATAATGTTTTTTATATGTGTAATATTAATATATTATTATAATTGAAGATAATATAAAGAATAATGTATGATAACGAAATAATGATAATGATATAATGATGATAATAATGAAATGTGATATATATATAAAAATTAAGAAAATTCCAAATATAAGGGAATCTTAGTAATATAAAGTATAGAAAACTCCAAAATGAAAATTTAAATCTACAATGTGATTTGGAATATCAGAATGATATATTGAATTCTATTGATTAATATATATAGGATAATAAGATAATAATACAGAATTTATAATTGATATATAATATGATAATGTATATATATAATATATTATTATAATATTTATATATTATTAAATTATATATTATTATTAATTATATATTATTATTATTATTATATCTATTAATTATTTTTTTATATAATTATTTAATTATATATACATATAATAATTATAGTATATTAAAATAATGTATGTATAAATGTAATATTATAATTATATAATCATTATATTAATATATATGGTAGTTATTATAAGTATTATTCTTATTATAATTATTATTATATATATATTATTATTGATGATATAATAATTAAAAATTATTATTACGTATTATTAATTATAACGTATTATTAAGATAATGTATTATATATTATTAAAAATCATTATAATGTATAATTGTAATAATATATTATTTTTGTATATTGTTTATTAATGATTATATAATCAATAATTGAATGATATAAATTGAAAATGATTATATAAATTGAATAAGTATAAATGATGATAATATGATAATGATGAAATATAAAGAATGTATATGATATTATATAGTATAAAGAATTGTTCCAATAGTATAAAAAAAAATATAGAAAATATTCTTTAATATCGAAAATGCGAATTTGGAAATTTGCCTTTTGAATATTAGCATAATGAATATTTACGAATTTTTTGATATCGAATAATGATGATAATAATGAAATTACCAGAATTGTATTAATCGATAATAATAATGATGATAAAAGTGAGAATAAAGAAGATTTTGATAACATTTGAATATTATTATATTATTATTATTTATCATTATTTTATTATTATTATTTAGTAATTATTATTATTATTAGTCTTATTATTATTATTATTATTATTATTATGATTATATTATTACTATTATCTTAATTATTAGTATTATTGCCAAAAAATCCTATTATAACTGTCAATAATACCAATAATGTTAATAAGCATAAGTATAATAATAATATGCTAGTGGTTATAATATTGTTTATTCGTTTTATTTTGTTTTATTATTATCATTATTATTATTTGGAACTGGTAGCATAATTGCAAACAGGATAATTATTATACCGTAATATTACAGTAATACATACTAATTAGATAATGATCTAATCATTATTATAAAATCGTTTTATTGTTATTATATTGTTATTACTTATTATTATTTGTTGTGTTATTAGTAATATTGCAAAAATATATACTATAACTCCATAATTGCAATAATAATAATGATACAGTGCAATAGTGAGGGTAATAATATGCATAATGATGATGTGATATGGAATGATGATAATGGAGTGATCATGATGTGATAACGATAATAATGATGATATCATGATATGAGATTGTAATACCAGGATTGTGTCCATAATTATAATATAAAAAATGTTATAAAGAAAAACATTCCCCGAAAAGTCGCCAAAAGCGGCAAAATCTAGCGAAATATAGCCTTTTGAAGTAACTCCAAAATAACGATTTTTTCGATTTCTTTGTGATTTCGGCAATTATTAGGGTAATAGATAATATTACCAGATTTGTATTATCATAATAATAATGATGATAGACAAAAAAGTGAGAATAAAATAGAATTTTGTACCATTTGAATATATTAATATTTATTATTATTATCATTATTATTATTATTATTATTATTATTATTATTATTATTATTATTTATTATATTATATTATTATTATTATTATTATTATTATTACTATTATCTTAATTAGTGTATTATTGCCAAAAATCTATTATAACTGTAATAATAAAACTAATAATAATAGCATAAGTATAATAAATAATAATGCTAGTGGTTATGATATTGTTATTCGTTTATTATTGTTATTATTATCATTATTATTATATGGACTGGTAGTATAATTGCAAAGATAATTATTTAACAGTAATAATTACAGTAATAACGCTCCTATTAAAGAATAATGCTTAAATAATTATTATAAAATCGTTATTATTGTTATTATTATTGTTATTACTATTATTATGTTGTGGTTATTAGTATTATTGGTCAAAATATAATACTAGAACTCCAATACTTGCAATAATAATGATAACAATTTGCAATAATGACATGGTAATAGTTGCAATAATGATGATAATGATATGATAATGATGATAAGATGCTAATCATGATGAAACGATAATAATGATGATAATCATGATAATGAATGATGATAATAACAGGAATTTGTGTCCATATATAATATAACAAAGGTATAAGAAAACATTCCCAGAAGTCGAACAAGCGGCAAATCTAGCGAAATATAGCCTTTTGAGAGTATACTCCAAAATGACGTTTTTTCGATTTCTTTGGTGATTTCGGCAATTATTAGGGTAATAATGATACTAATTACCAGAATTGTATTAATCAATTAATAATGAATAAAGTGAGAATAAAGAGAATTTTGATTACATTTGAATATTATTAATATTATTATTATTATTATTATTATATATTATTATTATTATTACTTATTATTATTATTATTATTATTACTATTATCTTAATTATTAGTATTATTGCCAAAATCTATTATAACTGTAATAATATCATTCATAATAATAAGCATAAGTATAATATAATAAGCTAGTGGTTTATACTATTGGTTATTTCGTTTATTATTGTTATTATTATCATTATTATTATTTGGACTGAGAGTATATTTGACAAAGATAATTATTATAACATAATAATTACAGTAATGACGATACGAATTAAGATATGATGAAATAATTTTATAAATCCGTTATTATTGTTATTATTATTGTTATTACTATTATTATTGTTTGTGGTTTTTAGTATTATTGCAAAATATATAACTGATATACTCCAATATTGCAATAATAATGATAACAATTGCATAATGATGGTAATAATTGCAATAATGATGATAATGTGATGATATGATGATATGAGATAATAATGATGATAACGAATAATAATGATGATATCATGATATGATGATGATATAACAGGAATTGTGTCCATATTAATTAAAACGGGATAAGAAAAACATTCCCAAAAGGTCGAAAAAGCGCAAATCTAGCGAAAGTAGCCTTTTGAGAGTATACTCCAAAATGACGTTTTTTCCGATTTCTTTGGTGATTCGGCAATATTAGGGTAATAATGTATAATTACAGAATTGTATTAATCGTAATAATATGCTGATAACAGTGAGAATAAAGGAATTTTGATAGACTTTGAATATTATTAATATTATTATTATTATCATTATTATTTATTATTCTTATTATTATTTTATTATTATTATTAATATTATTATTATTATTATTATTATTATTATTATTTTATTACTATTATCTTAATTATTATATTTATTGCCAAAAAATCTATTATAACTGTAATAATACAATAATCTAATAAGCATAAGTATAATAAAATAATGCTAGTGGTGATAATATGTTTATTCGTTTTATTATTGTTATTATACATTATTATTCTTTGGACTGGTATTATAATTGCAATAGATAATTTATTATAACAGTAATAATTAACGTATACGATACTAGTTAGATGAATGATATAAATAATTATTATAAATCGTATTATTGTTATTATTATTGTTTTACTATATTATGTTGTGGTTTATTAGTAATTATTGCAAAAATAATATCTATACCTCCGATAATGCAATAATAATGATACAATTGCAATAATGATGGTAATACTTGCATAAGATGATAATGATGATGATAATGATATAATGATGATAATTATTATGATAACGATAATAATTGATGATATCCTGATATGATGCTGATAATAACAGGACACTTGTTTCCATATATAATATAAAAATGTATAAGAAAAACATTCCCAAAAGTCGAAAACAGTGGCAAATCTAGCGAAATATAGCCTTGTTGAGAGTATACTCCCAAATGACGTTTTTTTTCGATTTCGGTGGTGATTTCGGCAATTATTCGGGTATAATGATAATATTCCCATAATTGTATTAATCATAATAATAATGATGATAAAATTGAGATAAAGAGAATTTTGCATAACATTGAATATAATTAATATTAATTATTTTATTATCTTATTAGTCTTATTATTATTCCATGAAAAAAAATTGATTCTTTAATTATTATTATTATGATTATTATTATTATTATTATTAATTATTATACGATTATCTTAATTTTAGTATTATTGCAAAAACTCATATAATAACTGTAAATAATAATAACAATAATAATAATAAGCATACGTGATAATAATAATAATGCTAGTGTTATAGATGTTGTTATTATTCGTTTTATTATTGTTATTATTATCATTATTATTATTTGGACTGGTATATAATTGCAAAATATAATTATTATAACAGTAATAATTACAGTAGTAACGATACTAATTAAGATAATGATATAAATAATTATTATAAATCGTATATTGTTATTATTCTTGTTGTTACTATATTATTGTTGTGGTTATTATATTGTTCAAAAATTATCTATAACTCCAATAATTGCAATAATATGATGACAATTGCAATAATGATGGTAATAATTGCATAATGCTGATAATGATGAATGATACTGATGATAATGATGATAATGATGATGTAACGATAATATGATGATATCATGATAATGATGATGATAATAACAGGAATGGTGTCATATCGAATATAACAAGGTCTAAGAAAACATTCCCAAAGTCGAAAAGCGGCAAATCTAGCGAACTATAGCCTATTTGAGAGTATACTCCAAAGACGTTTGTGGCGGGGGATTTCTGTTGGGGATTTCGGCAATTATTAGGTTAATATATTGTATGATAATTAGGTACCAGAATTGTATTAATCATAATACTAATCATGATAAAGTGAGAATAAAGAGAATTTTGATATACATTTAATATTATTAAATTATTATTCTTATCATTATTATTATTATTATTATTATTATTATTATTATTATTATTATTATTATTTATTATTATTATTATTATTATTATTTCTTATTAGATTACTATTATCTTAATATTAGTATGTATTGCCAAAAAATCTATTAACTGTAATAATAACAGAATAAATAATAAGCATAAGTATACTAATAAGTCTATGGTTATAAATTGTTTTCGTTTTTATTATGTTATTATTTATCATATTATTATTTGGACCTGTAGTATTAAATTGCAAGATAATTATTATAACGTACTACTTACAGTATAACGATACTATTAAGGATAAGGATCATAAATACTTATGATAAAATCGTTATTATTGTTTTATTATTGTTATTACTATTTATTATTGTTGTGGTTTATAGTATTATTGCAACATATATACTATAACTCCAATATTGCAATAATAATGATAACATTGCACTAATGATGGTATAATTGCAGTCATGATGATAATGATGATGTCATGATGATAATGATGATATGATGATGATAACGATAATAATGATTATACTCCTGATAATGGATGATGATAATGACAGGAATTGTGTCCATATATAATCTGAGAAAAGGTATAAAGAAAAACATTCCCAAAGTCGAAAAAGCGGCCAATCTAGCGAAATATAGCCTTTTGAGAGTATACTTAAAAAACAAAAAGCAAAAGAATGACCGTTTTTTTTCGATTTCTTTGGTGATTTCGGCAATTATTAGGGTAATATTGATAATAATTACCCAGAATTGTATTAATCATACTAATATGATGATAAAAGTGAGAATAAGATAATTTTGATAACATTTGAATATTATTAATTTATTTTAGTATCATTAGTATTATGATTATTATTTTGTTATTATTATTATTATTATTAATTATTATTATTATTATTATTATTAATTATTATTATTATTTACTATTATCTAATCTATTGAGTATTATTGCCAAAAATCTATTATAACCTGTCATAATACAATAATAATAATAAGCATAAGTATATAAATAATAAGGCTAGTGGTTTATAATTATTGTTATTCGTTTTATTAATTGTTATTATTATCATTATTATTATTTGGACTGGTAGTATAATTGAAAGATAATTATTATACCAGTAATAATTTACAGTAATACGATACTATTAAGAATAATGATATAATAATTTATATAAATCGTTTATTATTGTATATTATGGTTATTACTATTATATTGTTTGGTTTATTAGTATTCTTGCAAAAATATATACTATAACTCCAATATTGCAATTAATATGATAAACAATTGCAATAATGATGGTAATAATTGCAATAATGATGATAATGATGATGATAATGATGATAATGATGAGAATGATGGATGATAACGATGAATTAATGATTGATACTCATGTATATGGGATGATAATCAACAGTATTGTGTCCATTATATAATATAGAAAAAGTTATAATACAAACATTCCCAAAATGTTCGAAAGCGGCAAATCTAGCGAAATATAGCCTTTTGAGAGTATACTCCAAATGACGTTTTTTCGATTTCTTTGGTGATTTCGGCAATTATTAGGGTAGTAATGATAATGAATTACCAGGATTGTATTAATCATATACTATGATGATAAAGTGAGAATAAAGAGATTTTGATAACTTTGAATATTATTCTTATTCTTATTATTATTATTATTATTATTATTCTTATTATTATTATTATTATTATTATTATTATTATTATTATTACTATTATCCTTAATTATTCGTAGTATTGCCACAAAAATCTATTTAACTGTAATTTAACAATATAGATAATAAGCATAAGTATAATCTAATAATGCTCGTGGTTATAATTTGTTATTCGTTTTTATTATTGTTATTATTATCATTATTAATTATTTGACCTGGTATTATAATTGCAAGATAATTATTAGAACATTATCAATTACAGTATATAACGATACTAATTTGATAATGCTATAAATGAATTTATTATAAAATCGTTATTAGTGTTATTATTATTGTTATTACTATTATTCTTGTTGTGGTTTTTTAGTATTATTGCAAAAATATTACTATAACTCCAATAATTGCAATAATAATGATAACAATTGCAATAATGAGGTAATGATTGCAATAATGATGATAATGATGATGATAATGTGATAATGATGATAATGATTATGACAACGAAATAAGGATGATAATCCATGATAATGATGTGATAATAACCAGGAATTGTGTCCCTATAATAAATAAAAAAGGTATATAGAACACATTCCCAAAAGTCGACAACAGCGCAAATCTAGCGAAATATGCCTTTTGAGGGTATACTCCAAACATGCCGTTTTTCGATTCTTTGGTGAATTTCGGCAATTATTAGGTAATAATGATATAATTACCAGAAGTGTATTAATCATAATACTAATGATGATAAGTGAGAATAAGAGAATTTTAGAATAACTTTGAATATTTTATATATTATTATTATTATCATTTTATTATTATTATTATTATTATTATTATTATTATTATTTTATTATTATTATTATTTTTTTAATTTATTTATTATTATTATTATTATTCTTACTATTTATCTTAATTATTAGTATTATTTGCTAAAAATCTATTATACTGTAATAATAACATAATAATAGAATCATACATATAATAATAATAATGCTAGTGGTTATTCATATTGTTATTCTTTTTTATTATTGTTATTATTATCATTATTAGTATTTGGACTGGTGTATAATTGCAAAGATATATTATAGACAGTAATAATTACAGGTAATAACGATACTAATTAATATAATGATATAAATAATTTTATAGAGATCGTTATTATTGTTATTATTATTGTTATTACTAGTTTATTGTTGTGGTTCTTATTATTATGCAAAAATATATACTATACCTCAAATAATTGGCAATAATAAATGGACACACTTGCAATAATGATGTTAATAATTGCAATCATATGATAATGGTTATGATAATGTGATAATGATGATAATGATGATGATAACGATAATAATGATGATAATCATGATAATGATGAGATAATAACAGGAATTGTGTCCAGATATAATATAGAAAAAGGTTAAGAAAAACTTTCCCGAAAAGTCGAAAAGCGGCAAAATCTAGCGAAATATAGCCTTTTGAGAGTATACTCCAAAATGACGTGTTTTTCGATTTCTTTGGTGTTTTCGTCAATTATTTAGGGTAATAATGATAATCATTACAAATTGTATTATATAATAATAATGATGATAAAAGTGAGAATAAAGAGAATTTTGATAACATTGATATTATAGATATTATTATTATTATCATTATTATTATTATTAGTATTATTATTATTATTATTATTATATTATTATTATTATTATGATTATTATTATTATTATTACTATTGATCTTAATTTTAGTATTATTGCCAAAAAATCTATTATAACTGTAATAATAACAATAATAATAAATAAGCATAAGTATAATAATACTATGCTAGTGGTTATAATATTATTATTACTTTTTATTATTGTTATTATTATCATTATTCATTATTTGAACTGTAGTAAATTGTCAAAGATAATTATTTATAACAGTAATAATTACAGTAAATACGATACTAATTTAAGATATGATATAAATATTATTATGAAATCGTTTATTATTGTTATTATTAGTGTTATTACTATTATTATTTGTTTGGTTCTAGTAATTATTGGCAAAAATATATACTATACTCAATATTGCAATAATAATGATAACAATTGCAATAATGATGTAATATTGCAATAATGATGAAAAATGATGATGATAATGATGATAATGATGATAATGATGATAACGATAATAATGATGATATCATGATATG
This sequence comes from Penaeus monodon, assembly GCF_015228065.2. Lineage (NCBI taxonomy): Eukaryota > Metazoa > Arthropoda > Malacostraca > Decapoda > Penaeidae > Penaeus > Penaeus monodon. Next base: position 1,908 of record NW_023640620.1, on the reverse strand, counting down.
ATGATTAAAAAGGAATTGTGTCATATATATATAACAAAGGTTAAGAAAAACATTCCCAAAAGTCGAAAAGCGGCAAAATCTAGCGAAATATAGCCTTTTGAGAGTATACTCCAATGACTTTTTTCGATTTCTTGGTGATTTCGGCAATTATTAGGGTAATAATGATAATAATTACCAGAATTGTATATCATAACAATAATGATGATAAAGTGAGAATAAGAGAATTTTGATAACATTTGAATTATATTATTTATTTTTATTATTATTATAATTATTATTATTATATTATTATATATTTATTTATATTATATATTATTATATATATAATCTTAATTATTATATATTGCCAAAAATTATTATAATCTTATAATAATATTAATATAATATATATAATAATAATAATTAGTGGTTAATATTGTTATTATTTTTTTTGTTATTTATCAATTATTATTTTTGTGTAATATAATTGCAAAAATATTATATAAAGTAAAATACAGTTAATAAGATATAATTAGATAATGATATATATAATTATTATTTTATGTATATTATTGTATATTATTACTATATTATTGTTTGGTTATAGTATATTGCAAAATATATATAAATCCAATATTGAATAATAGATAAATTGAATTAATGATGATAATATTGATAATGATGATATTGATATGATAATATGATAATTGATATGATTGAATAATGAATATAATAATAATAATGATGATAATAATAGGAATTTGTCCATATAAATATAAAAAGGTATATGAAAAACATTCCAAAAGTCGAAAAAGCGGCAAAATCTAGCGAAAATATAGCCTTTTGAGATACTCCAAAATGACGTTTTACGATTTCATTGGTATTTCCGAATTATTAGGGTAATAAATCATAATTACCAGATTGTTATCATAACAATAATAGATTTAAGTGAGAATAAAGTAGATTTTGAAACATTTGAATATATTAAAATATTACATTATTTATTATTATTATTATTATATTATATTAATATATATTATTATTATTTTTATATTATAATATTATATTATTAGTTATAATAATTGCTAAAATTATAATATGTTATTAATATAGTTAAATAATAATTACTATTATTGATATATATAATTGCAAAATAATTATTATAACATTATAATTATGTAATAGTACTATTAAGATAATATATAAATTAATTATTATAAATCGTATTATTGTTATTATTATGTTATATAATTATATTGTTTTTTATTAGTATTATTGCAAAATATATATAATAACTCATAATTGCAATAATAATGATAACAATTGCAATAATGATGATAATAATTGTATAATGATGATAATGATGATGATAATGAGGATAATTGTGATATATGATATAACGATAATATGAATGAAAAATATGATAATGATGAATAAAGGAATTGTGTCCATATATAATAAAAAAGGTATAAGAAAAACATTCCCAAAAGTCGAAAGGCGCAAATCTAGCGAAATATAGCTGTTGAGAGTATACTCCAAAATGACGTTTTTTCGATTTCTTTGGTGATTTCGGAATTATTAGGAGTAATATAAATAATTACCAGAATTGTATTAATCATAAAATAATGATGATAAAAGTGAGAATAAAGAATTTTGAAAACATTTGATATTATTAATTATTATTATTATTATATTATTTTATTATTATTATTATTATTATTATTATTTTTATATATATTATTTTTTATTTTATTATTATTATTATTATTCTATTATCTTATTATTATATTATGCAAAAAATTATTATATCTGTAATAATAACATAATAATAATAAGTATAAGTATAATAATAATATGATGGTTATAATATTGTTATTAGTTTATTATTGTTATTATCATTATTATTATTTGACTGGTATATTTAAAAAT
>NW_023640619.1:0-11160 GCF_015228065.2 Penaeus monodon | reverse complement strand
AGAGATATTTTTTGGCCTAGAACAAGGGGGAATACCCCAAAATTCAAAACCCATCTGCAAGCCAGGAATCTATTTTAAAACCCGGGTCCCCCCCAAGAGGTTTTTAGGCCCCCTTTAGAGGAACCTTTGGACATAAATGGGGACAAATTTAAAGGGGTGTTGAAAATGAACAATTAAAACGGTGGCCAAATTTCCCCCGTTATTTTTCCTCACCACAACATTTTGGTTCTCGGCCCCCCGGGGTAAGTTCCTGGTATCCGCATCATACACGGAAAATGGGGTGGCCCCTTAAAATTCAGGGGGGCGCCCCCAAAGCTATTTTTTTGGGTAATAACGATAAAAGATATAAAAAAAAAAACTATCGTTGAAAACTAAAATGTTTTCCCAAACAGCTTTTTTCCCCATTTCTAATGTTTAGATAAAGCCCAGCAGGGTGAGTAAAAAAAATCGTCTTTTAAAAAAAGCTCAGTAGCAAAAAATACAAAAGCGATATAAAAAATTTGATTGAAAAATTGCGAGAATCACTTACGTGAAAATCATTAATTAATAAAAATTCTTTTTAATTAGAATATTGCAATGCCCTTTGGTGGGTATTTTGAGTAAAACCCACAAACACGAGTGACTTTTTTTTTTTTTTTTTTTTTTTTTTTGCTCGGTGGTGTGTGTTTTTTGTGTGTACTGTGTGTGTGTAGCTGTAGTCCCTAAAATGGTGTTTTTTAAATGTAGAACGTTTTTGTAACAGCTTATTTTTCTTAATATACGAATCTTTTCAACTCTTTTCAAAGTATATAAGGGTGTTTATGAACCCAAACCCATCCTCGGGCAGCCAGTGCTTTTACCCCCTGGTACAGCTTCCCCCGCTGCCCACAAAAAAAACCTCCAAGACATTAGTTTAATATTATCTATAACTTCTTGCTGAGTCAGTTTTTATTTTTGACTTAGCATTGTTCAAAATTCATTAAAAAGATATACTTTCATTCAGTTTTTATAAACAAACTAATCTTAAGTTGAAGATTCCGTATATCGAATAGAAAAAACAAAATTTAAAAGTTATTAAAGAACCAAAACATCATTAAATTTACGTTTTTTTTAATCTTTTGTTGTATTTTTTTTTAAAGTTTTTTTTTTTTTTTAAAATATATATTTTTTTTTTGTTTACCCCAAAAACAAAAAGATTTCTCTTGAATCTTGAAAAGGGGTTTTCCTTTCTATTATTTGGGAGCTTTTTTTTAAGAATTCTCTACTTTTGCTTTTTATTTTAGTATTCTTTGGGGTTTAAATTTATTATACCCCAAAGGGGGCCTCTATTTAACGCCCCACTTTTTTCTTGTTTTTAAAAGGCTGCCACGCTTCGTCCAGGGTTATTAGGTGATATTTCTGTATTGGAGACTTATGTCCATCTTTTTTTTTCCCCTCCTCCTACTCTGTGGCTTAGATACGCAGAGGGGCGGTGGGAGTAGGTTTCCTTTGGTTTGGGCTGGACCTTTGGGGGTCAAGGACCTTGCCATGGGTGGATGTCTCCCCCCTCACCTCACCCTGCGTGGGGGTGGGGCGGGAGCACAGGTTAGTATACCCCTGCGGCCCAAAAAGGGGAAACCAAGGCTCTGTGCAGCTTTACGGTACTGGTACGGGCGTGGAGCGTCTCCCCCCGCTCCCTGAGAGCTTTTTTTCGTCTCGCAATGCGTGAGGTGGTAGTGGGGGCCTTGGGCCGCTAAGGGTGCCCCGCCCCCTGGCAGCTTGAGGATATTCCAGGGGTTAAGGGGGTTCCGCTCGTCTCGAAAGGTCTTTTCGAGTAGTGCCAGCACAGGTGAGGGCACCCGTGACCTTTGGGGCCACGTTCAAAGGCGGTAGAAGGGGTTGTTGAAACTAGACTTCTTGGGGGATCTGAGATCCCGCTCGCTTTTTTAAAGCTGTCGTACACATCTCCCCTCCCCTTACTCTCCATACTCCTTCAATCCGACATGTTAGGGTGTTTAGGGGTTTTTTGGGCCATATTTTGTAACGCCGTAGCGGCCATTTTCTAGGGTGTATTATGCAAAATTTTGGGGGTCTGTAGAAAATGCGTTCCTAGAATTTTTATGCGTATTGGTAAGCCTGAAGAGGCTACATTCTCTAGAATGTATTATGCGCTTGTTAACGCCTATAGCAGGCTGCGTTTTCTAAGTGTTAATATTAGCAACACCTGTAGTAGGCTGCTTCTCTGGAATGTATTGTGTATTGGTAACGCCTGTAGCGGGCTGCGTTCTCTAAGGGTGAAATGTATTGGTAACGACTGAAAGGTTGTGTTCTCTAAGGTGTGTAATACATTTTGGGTAACATTTGTAGCAGGTGCTTTCTCTAGAATGATAATGCTATTGGTAACGCCTGAGCAGGCTGCGTTCTCTGGAATGTATTGTTGTATTGGTAACGCCTGTAGAGGCTGCGTTCTTTAAGGTGTTGTAATACATTTTGGTTACGCCTGAAACAGGCTGCGTTCTCTAAGGTATGCAATACATATTGGTAACGCCTGTAGCAGGCTGCGTTCTCTAAGGTATATAATACATTTTGGTAACGCCTGTGCAGGCTGCGTTCTCTAAGGTGTATAATATATTTGGTAACACCTGTAGCAGGCTCCGTACTTTAGGGGGGGTAGGGAGGAGTAGGAATTTGTGTGCTTTGGCTCAGTCGGTTAGAGGCAACCAAGTGCTACTATCGTGTTTGGGAGTTTGAGGCCCTCTGTGTAAAGAGTGGAATGCTTTTCAACTATTCCCAGCACACAAGTAGGTCACAACCTATAGAATACTGTTGGTCGACGGCTATACATTCATTTAGCGTGTGCCCACCTTACTATGCTTTTTTTCTTTAGGGGATTGTGTTTTAGTAGTTCATGGCTTTTGGGTGGCATATATTTTATTTATGGGTTAAGTAATTGTTGGTTTAGGTAATGTAGGTCATAGGTAGGTGATTCCCCATTTTTCCCTTCATTTATTTTTGGGATGGATGTAGTATTTCCTACTGCGGATGTCTCTATGCAAAATCCTCTTTGTCCTTTCAGAGCGCTGTCTGCCGAGCCTACAGGGAAAGTGGAGAACAAGAAGAAAGAGAAAAGATTAGATGATGGATATCAGGAAACGAGAACAAGATGACAGGGCGTGCATAAAGTGCCGGCCAACAGCTAATGTTTTTCTCTTATTTCAGGTTTACTAATAGCATCTGTGAAAATTATATCAAGTCTTCAATGTCTAGATTCCAGATGTTCCATTCTCTACCACTTTCCTAATGTTTACCTTTCCTTTTTACTTTTCCTGTTGAACCAGGTAATCTCATTATTCCACTCCATCTACCACATCCTGTCCTACACCCACCTTAATGTTGCTCCTCGGACATCTACCCCCTTTTCCCTTTCGCACAAGAAAACCATGTTTCTCAGACCTTTGCTTGACGGCCTGATTTTTTTATTTTACAAGGAGCTGGACGTGATCTCTATTTCTTATAAGAAAAACTGTTCCTTTATTGATACCTTGCGATTTCATTTTAATGGTTTTACTTCTATTTATTTTTTTATTCACTATCCCCTCAGGACTTGGTTTTATTTTCTGTTGCTTTTACTCTTCTGTGCTTTTGTTTACTCTTAGCCTTTGCCTTATTTTTTTTTTCTGTTGGTTGTTTTTATTTTACGTTCCTTCGAGATGCCCCTTTTCAGTGCTTCTACGCCGCCGTGTTTAAGAGATTTTTAAAAATTTTTATTTAAAGGTCTTTTACCAAAGGGATCATCTAGGACTCTCTTTTTTTTCTCAGTAGTTAGTGTAAGCCTTTAGCTTAGCACTCATTTTGAAATTGGTTTTATTGTGCACGGCAGTTTTATAATAAGCATAGACCCCTTTTGTATTCTATTGTTTTCTGGTTTTATATATTTGTATTCCATATGTTTTTGTTTGTTTAATATTACTTTAAATGAGCATTAAGTGAACACACTGGAATTACCCCCAAGTATTCTCATGTTACCCGACCTTCAGGGGGATCTGTACACAAGGGGATATTTCAGGTACCGACTTATGTCCCTTACTAGCAAAAGAGGAAGGAAGTCAATAGTGCGGGACCCTGGCCACGGATGCCCTTAGTTGATTCACCACACAGGTTATCCAGTGTTTTCAGCGAGTCTTCAGAAGCTCAGTAGTCTTCTTTAGCTGCAATGCAACTCAGAGTTTTTAGAACTGTTTCATGCCCTCCAAGCAGCGGCTGTTTTGTGTCTTGCACGGTACCAAAATATTTTCAGGAGAAGTAGCTGATGTGCTGGTGTTGCATGTCAAGTGATTGTTCCGCATTCCCTTCACAGAGTGTAAACTCATAGATGATTGGGGGCTAAATGACTCGACCCGACCTCTTAGCTGAAGAATGGTATGTGTATGGTTGTTGTGGAAAACATAGACGAAATTGTCACACTGGAAGATGATGCTTCACAGCCCTATGTCATGCACACGCACGCACACACACACACACAAACAAACACACACACACACACACACACAAAAAAAAAAAACACAAACACATAGACAGACAAACAAACACACTCACTCACAAACACACAACACACAAAGACAAAGAAACACACAAACACAAATAAACATGCACATAAACACACACACACAAAAAAAACACACAAACATAAAAACACACAAAAACACACACACTACAAAACATATGACACACAAAACAATCTCACACAAACACAAACAAACGCCACACAAAAAGGCACACACAAAGACACAAATTTTACAAAAAAAATAACACAACACACACAAATACACGCAAAAAAACAACAATGCACAAACATACGCTCAAACACACACACAAAACAAACACACACACAAACAACAAACACACAAAGAAACTCACATATACACAAAAACAAGCACACGAACGCACATACAAACACGCACAAAACACACACACATACAAACACACACCACATACAAAACCCACACCACATACAAACCCACACACCAATATAAAGACACTCACATACAAACAAAACACCACATACAAACACACACCCACATACCAAACACAAACACATTAAACCAAACACACACCGCATACAAACACACATACGAAAACAAACAGGAAAACACACACACACACACACACACAAACAGACACACAGACATACACACACCACCAAACATAAACAATAATCAACACACACACAAATAAAAAACGCATAAACCCACTGCAAACCCATAAAACACACACACAAAACACAAACACAAACGCATAAAACACACAATAAAAAATACGCAACACATAAACACAGGCACACAGCGAACACACCCAAAACAAAACACGAAACACACAAACGAACAAGACACACATTCGAACACGAACACACACACAAAACACACAACACCTACACACACACACAAACAAATCACACACAAACAAACACACACACACAAACATAATGACAAAAACATATATCGTAAAGGAATGGACATTTCGTATTAAAAGATCACTAAGGGAGAATTAGCAAGATTATTGTGTGGACAAAACAAGCATGCGACTTGTAATTCGGACAGTAGGTCTGGGTGTTCAGTGTTCAGCTATAATTGGAAAAGGAAGAAGGCTGGTGACGGGGCATCCGTGACATGGCGAAGGGTGGGGACACTAAGTATGGGTTCATTGTCTCGTTTAGTCGCTCTCGACATCACACATGGTAATGGGTGATTAATTAGGGAATTGGGATGACGGAGAGAAGTCTGGGATTTTTTGTTTATATATTTAATATTTCTTAGAATCAGGTAAATGAAACGTTAAAAGTTAATTATTGTCGGGGACTTATCGCTGAAAGCAGGGAAAGTGGAAACTGGAAAAAGAAGGAAACTATAAAATCTGTTGGAAAGTGGGAAAAAAAGGGAAGAACAATTAAATTTGTGTGTGGAATTATGTTGGGTATATATTTTTGGAGGTGTAGTAAAATAGACGAGGGTGGAATTAGGTTTTCGATTAACCCGAGACGAAACGACGGGCCCCAATGATAAGAAACCTAATTATTCACAGGGGCGCAGTGAGTAGGATTGGAGTCTCAGGGTTTGCCAAACCATATTCACCGTATATTTCGCGGATATCCTGCACAAACTAGGCTCAGCCAGGCTCAAAACCAGGAACAGGCCAGGCACAGGCCAGCAACAGGCTAGGAACAGGCAAGCACAGGCCTGCCTCCACTGATCGTCCTTGGGGACTGGAGAGGAGATTTGGTTCAAAGTGTGATTCGTGTAATAACTTATTATTTTTTTAATTATTATATCTAATATTTTGTTTCATTTCTGATGGCAGATTTTGAGACACCGTGAGCAGACAGATACCCCCCAAGGACTCTCAGGGATGCTCTGTCCATCATGTGAGCAAACGGCAAAAATCTACAGGGAAAAAAAAGAGTAAAAGATGAGCGTTAAAAAAATGCAAGGTACGACCACTCATGAACTTGAAATGACGCAAATCCGTACCAGTAATAATGCCTCCATCCACCCAGTATTTCCAATGAGGGATTCTGTTAGACCTAGGTTATCTGTATGTCTTGAAAGTGATGAAGATATTATTTACATGTAATAAGGTTTGAAAGAGTGGCTGATCTTTTCAATTTAAAGAAGGGAAGCTATGCCGTTGAGGTTAGCAGCCTTCATTTGACAGGGAAAGCAGTAGATTTATGTACTTAAGCAGTAGAGGTTTATGCAAGTTTATTGCCTGAGATAACTAAAGGTTTTATGAGCTTATGGAAAAAAATGTCTTCTTGATAGTCCAGATGGTTACAGAGTTGACTTCCACTCTGCTTAAAGTCAAAGAAATGAATAGTTTTAAAATAGCTTGTAAATAAGGATGTTCAATTTTATGGAGGAGGACCAGTAACAAGAGAAATCTTATGAGAATCACATTCTTTTTATGATATTAGACTAGCTGAAGTATTGCGTTTCACCAGATATTGGCATGTTTCTGAGAGAGAACCACGTCTACTCTTGAGAAGCTGGAGTTTTGCAGATAAATTGGACTCCTGTCATGGATCTTACCCGAATGGAACACCGGTCTCCACAGAGGTAGAGGATGGTTCAGACCAAAACGTGTTTTGGTTCCAGAAGGAATATGAGGAGTTTTTTTAAGCTCCAAGACCTAAAGTAACATGTCACCCATGTTGTGGTGGAAGTCGGGCACAAATACAGACCCGTTGCCCTTAAAACCCTTTTGCTTTCAACACGACAATTTAGTTATACCATCAATTTTCATTTGATGGACAACTAGCCTGTGTAAATTCTAACTTGTGGACCATCAATGGTTCTTGGGTCTCGACAACAGGCTCCGAGAGCCGGGCTGTTCTTGTTATGCTGCTGAACACTTACTCCAGACTGTTGACATGGACATATGTCAGTGGAATAGAGTTTCTATTACTTGGGCATACAGACGTTTCCCTCTAGGTAAATGTTTCATTCGAGGTACGTATTATTTGGATGGGTTAAAGCCATCTTTTCGATGAGGAAATTCAGAGCGACCCCATACAGCCTTTTCTCCTTTTGACTGCTTTATGTGTATACTGTGAGGGGGGCGCCACTGTCATTCCTGAAAGATTTGTGGAAAAACCCAAGTGTAAAGAGACCAGCATTCTACGTATTCAGTATATTATAGAAGTGAAAGATCAATTAGCTGAACTGCGCCAAAATGCTGCTCAAAATGCCCGACATCAGTTATCCAGATACGTCATACTTCGATCTGTAGAAGTAGAAACACATGACATTAGATGAAGTAACTGATGTTGTAAATAATGCTCGTGATCCCTTTCCAGTCCAGTCCATATGTGTTAGTGGAAGAGGATTCGGGTGGAATGGATGAAAGGCCTGGCTACAGATGGTTTAAAGTAAATTCCGATAAAAGTAACAACTTGAATTATCAAAAATTATCTTGTGTGGTGTGTGTGTTTATGTGCGTTTCGTGTTGTGTGTCTGTTTATGTGTGTGTGTGTTAGTGTTATGTTTGTGTTTGTGTGGTGCGTGTTTTCTGTTTGTATGTGTGTTTATGATGTTTGTTGGTTGTGGGTTGTATATGTGCGTGTTTTGTGTATTTGTGAGTTTGTGGTGTGTGTGTGTTTGTGTGTGTATGTTTGTGTATGTGTGTGTTTGTGTGTGGTTGTGTGTGGGTATGTCGTGTTTATGTGTGTGGTTTGTATGTGTGTGTGTGTTTTTTGTGGATGTGTTGTGTGTGTGTGTTTTTTTGTTTGTGTGTCGTGTGTGTGTTTGTGTATGCTTTCAGAGATCCATCCCGAAAAATAATTAAACTTTACCTGATTCTAAGTAAACATGAATTTCTATACACACACACACGAATCAAAAGGGAAACCCAGACTCCGTCAATCCCAATAACCTAATTAATCAACTCAGATATGTGTGGGATGCTCGACAGCGACTATAACAGGACAGTGAATATCTCTACCAGCTCCCCACCTTGGCACGTCACAAGACACGGATGGCCACGTCACAGAGCCCCTTCTTCCTGGACAATGAACAAACTGAACACCTGAACACCTGGACACCTTTTCTTCTGTCCACAATTACAAGTTGCAGCTTATTTGTCACACAATAATCTGCCATTATCGTCTTTTAATACGATAATGTATTCCTTATAATACACACCCCCACACAAAGATATTGCGCATATGCAGAACCACATGTGCACTTCAACACAAACAAATATACATATACCACACAAACAATGGCATAACACAAACAAACAAAAACAAACAAATACACACACATATTACTCTCAGATATACACAAACACACAAACATAAACACACACACACACACACACAAACACACACACACACACACACAACACCACACACAAAATAAAACACCAAAACACACACACACAAACACAGAACATACACACACAACATACCACACACAAACACAAACGCATAAACACACCACACAGAAAAAAAATACGCACAAACATACACACACGTGAACACACACACACCCCACAAACACGAACACACACAACGCACACAACACACGAAAACACACACGCACACCACCCGACACACAAAACACACGAATAACACACCACATACACACACGAACACGCACAACAAAAATAACGAACACACACGAACACGAACAAACATACACACACATACGCACGAACACACGCACACAAGAAGATACACATACACACAAACACACACATACACACACACACACACACACACATATATATATATATATATATATATATATATATATATATATATATATATATATAAATCATGTAAACGAAAGACGTATCGTAATTTACAAATATCGCTAATGGGATGTATTAGCAAGATATTGTGTGGACAAAATAAGCATTCGACTGGTAAATTCGGACAGGGGGAAGGTGTTCACTGTTCAGGTGTTCAGTTTTCGTTCATGGCAAGAAGAGAGAAGGGGCTCGTGACGTGCCATCCGTAAAATGGCCAAGGTGGGGCCACAAAGAAGGGGTCACTGTCTCGTATAGTCGTTCTCACGCATCCATTCATGGTAAGGGTTAATAATAACTTTATTGGGATTGCCGAAGAAGTTGTTTCCTTGGGATTCATATGTGTATATGGAATTTAATATTTATTTACAATCGGTAATGAACGTAAACGATAATTATTTTCGGGGATTTATCCCGCAAAACATAAACAAAAACACACCCACAAAAAAAACACACGAAAGATAAACATAAACACACACATATACACACCACAAACACAAACATACACACACAAACAAACACACCTCAACACACAACACACAAAAAAACACGGCACAACACACAAACACACACACACACAGATAGCGCACAGCACAACCACATGTGACACACACAAACAAATATACCATACACCAAAACAATAACAAACACACAAACAAAACACCAACAAACAACCACATAACAACAAACAAACCCCAAACACACCCCCACTTAACACACCCCCAAAATCACACAACCACCACACAACACACCCCCACCACACACAAACACCACACCCCACAACCCCACACTAACCCCACACCCCCACATAAACACAACCCCCAAAACACGCCACACACACCAAACACAAACTACACACACAAAACAAGCAACACCCCCCACCACACACACCCCCACAACACCACCCCACACGAACACACCACCCCCCCACACCCCAACACAAACACAACCCAACACACCACACACAAAAACCCACAACAACACAAGCAAACCACCAACACCAAACCACAACAACACACAACACACGACAACCACACACACCACCAACCATATAAGCATAAAAAACCCCATCAAACACAAACAACAAAGCACTTCATAACCAAATCACTAATAATAGGATAATCAAATATTAACAAATAGATCGACACTGTAAGGACACAGAATTAGGTCAGTTCATTCGCATTCAACCAACTACACACCACACTAAAAGCCAACCACACAAAAAACTTCACAAGCGCCCCAGCAAACCACCACAGAAAAACACACCTTGGATGACGAAATGGGCCACGATTCATATACCAAAAATACAAGACATAACATAACCGAAAGTAACACGGAACCCACCAAACCAACACACACACACACAAACAAACACACACAACAAAACAACACAACCACAACACACACAAAACAACACACACACACAACCCACAAACCAAAACCACACACAAACCAAACATACACACACAACAAACACAACCAAACACACAACACACAACACCCACACATACAACAAAACCACACAAACTACACACACAAACCACACAAACACACAAACAACAAACCACACAAAACACACACAACCACACAACAAAACAACACAACACCCACCAAACCCCCAACCCCACAAACAAAACCCCATAAAACCCCACAAAAAAAATGCGCACACCATACCCACACACCCCCAACCACCACACCCACCCACACACCACAAACCAACACCACCACACGAACACCACCCACGAAACACACACACACCCCAACCACAAACCACCACGAAAACAACAACCCCCCAACACACACAACCACGAACAAAACAACACCAACACAACCAAAACACACAAAAAAAAAAAGAAACCGAAAACAAAACACAAACACAACAACACACCAAACACAAAA
>NW_023640618.1:5000-7500 GCF_015228065.2 Penaeus monodon | reverse complement strand
ATGTATGAATATGTGTGTATGTGTGTGTGTGTGTGTGTGCAATGTATGTATATACATACATACACACATACATATATATATATATATATATATATATATATATATATTATATATATATATATATATATATATATATATATATATATATATTATTATATATATATATATATATATATATTAATATATATATATATATATATATATATATATATGTAATACATACATTCTTCTTCTTTTAACGGTAAGTTCATGTCTGAGCCGCCGTGGTCACAGGATGATACTCAATTGTAGTTTTCATGTTGTGATGCTCTTGGAGTGAGTACGTGGTAGGGTCCCCATTTCCTTTCCACGGAGAGTGCCGGTGGTACCTTTTTTAGGTAATCATTCTCTCTATTTTATCCGGGCTTGGGACCAGCACTGACTTGGGCTGGCTTGGCCACCCAGTGGCTAGGTAGGCAATCGAGGTGAAGTTCCTTGCCCAAGGAACAACGCGCTGTCCGGTGACTCGAACCCTCGAACTCAGATTGCCGACGTGCCCAATATATATAATATATATATATATATATTTTTATATATATATATATATATATATACAATATATATATATATAGTAATATATATATAATATATATATATAGATATTATATATATATATATATATATATATATATATATATATATGTGGGTTGTGATAATGAAGTGAGTTGTGAAACTAATGTGAGTTTGTGAGTGACATATTGTGATGCCGCCATATCGAATATGATGACATGTTATCGTACGTATATTGTGATAACTATTTTTGTGTGATATGTTACACATGTGAAAGATAGAAGATTATGTTTAGTTTATATTGCTGTGTAGCATTTCGCCTACATAAAAGAGTGAGATTCTTGTACAATTGTAGAGTACAATATTTTATTTTGCAGTGCAGTGAATTGTGGTATATAGTGAAGTGTAGTATTGCGCTTGGCTATATGTTTAGTGCAGTGCTAATGGCTCCTCAGGACATTATTAGCAGCATAAGGAGCCGAAGCGAGCATATTGAAGATGTAGGAGTGAGACATATTTTCTGCGCTCTCTGTGACGTTTTGTAAGCGACTTTCGCCTCGCGGCTCGCCACCGCACGTGCCCGACGTGACGTCACGGCACTGCCACACACATACACTCGCTCCCTCACACTGCGACGGGAGGAGCTACCGTCCGAGGATACCCCGGAGGAGCTGCCGTCCAAGGACACCTGGAGGAGCTGCCGTCAAGTGCACCTGGAGGAGCTGCCTGCTGAGGATGCGCCACAGGAGCTGCCGTCCGAGGAAACCCTGGAGGAGCTGCCGTCCGAGGACACCTGGAGAGCTGCCGTCCGAGGATAAGCTGGAGGACCTGCCTCCCAAGGAGACGCTGGAGAAGTTGCCAGTGGCAGAAAGACCGTTGAGGAACAGCAATGGTGCAGCAGTCTCAGAGACAGCAGGACCGTAATCAATGGAAGATTGCGGATTATGGAAGGGCAGGTCCTGGGGCCACATCACGCTAGTCCTTTCAGCGATGGGGAATGCATCACATCATGTCAAGCCCCCATTACCCAAGTCCAATGGGCATGCAGAGGCTGCTGTGAAGAAAGTCAAGTATCTGATCATGAAGACAGCACCCAACAGGAATGTTTGACTGTGAGGAGTTCGACAGAGGCTTACTGGAATTGCGTAACACCCCAATTTCACTGGTCGTTACTCTGCTCAGATTCTGATTGGTATGCCCTTTCGCTCCTGTGTGCCTGCCCACTCTAGTGCCTTCATGAGGAGTGGCGACCAAGGGTGAAGACTGCGACCGTCGTGTGCAGTACGAGCCAGGACATGAAGACCCGCTATGACACTCGCGCCCACTCACTTTCCAAGTTGGAAGTTGGGCAACATGTGCCATCCAGGATCCACATCAGCATGGAATAAGGTGGCACTGTATTTGGAAATCTCGTGATTATCACATCAGGCTTCCAATGGCCGTATACTGTGGCGCAATCACGCTTCTTGTGCCCTACACAGCTCATGATTGGAAACGCAACTGACTTGGAAGAACAGCTGTAGATGATGCACCTGGATCTCCGCCCCATCTGTGCTGTTAAACCCGACGTTCGGAATGCACCAAATCGAAGCTGTTCAAGACTCTCACTAGTGAACATAAAGAGGGAGGGAGATGTGGGTTGTGATAATGAAGTGAGTTGTGTGATACTAATGTGAGTTGTGAGTGACATATTGTTATGCCGCCATATCAGGATATGACGACAGTATTATCGTACGTATATGTGATAATTATATTTTTATAGTACATATATACTGCTTTTGTGTATTATGTTACAGCATGGAAGATAGAAGATTATGTTTATTTATTGCTGTGTAGCATATCGCCTATGTAAAAGAGTGAGATCTCTGTACAATTTGTAGAGCACAATATTTTATTTGTCTTGTAGTCACACATTTGGGAGTAGCACTCTTGGGCAGAGTCTGATGTGTGG
>NW_023640617.1:2500-7500 GCF_015228065.2 Penaeus monodon | reverse complement strand
ATAGGCGCGCGGGCGACGAACACACCACACACACCACACACACCCCAACACCCCCCCACACAAAACACAAACACACACACATCACACCACCCCACACACACCACACACAACAAAAAAAAGGGACAGGGGGAACACATTGCTTAAAAAACGCCCTTCCTTCTCCCGTGCAAAACCCCAACGTGGTGCATGCCCTCAACCGGGAAACCCCAAGTATGGCCGCGTCAGCAACTACATGTGGTACCTCGCGAGGGTTTACTACCTGACAACTGCTTGCGTCCGATTTGCCGAGCAGAGCAGTCTGGGGACCTTCTTTTCCGGATGGGGTTTCCTTTTCGGGGTCCCCGTTTTCTTTATGCGCCGAAGTCATTGCATCAAAAACAGGGGAAAAAAGGACCAAAAAATAAAAAAACACACACACATATAATTATATGGCAATATAAATTGATTGTGGGTATAATATGGGATGTGTGTTATTTATGTGTAATACAGAAAATACACACACAAAAACCCCCACCACACACACACACACATAAAATATATAAAATAATATATATTATATATATCATATATATAATAAATAACATATATATACCTACATTGATTTATGCCCCCACACACACAATGTATATATAGAAAATATTTCAACATAATATATTAGTATATTTTATTTTATATAAATATTTATATTATAATATACATATTAAAATATATAATTATTAATAATTAATATATATATATAAATATATTATAATATATTTTTATATATATTAAAATTTTATATAATATATAATATAACAACATAATGTAAAGTACACACACACCCCACACACACACCACCGATTTATATATATATATATATAATTTACATCATCGCCCGGGGCAGTCCAAGGGAGGGCGGAGGCCTCTCCAAACTTTTCCAACTTTTTCTGTCTTGTGTTTTTTTTTTCCAGTTCGGCCCCCCCCTTTCGTTATTTTGTCGCGATTTGTCTTGGTCTGGCCCTGGTTTTTCTTTAAAATTCTATAAACCCCGTTTTTTTACATTCTTTTTCCATTGTTTTTCCCGTCTCCGATGTATTACCTCCCCAAATTTCCCCTTTTTTTTTTTGATGCTCGCAAGTATATCTTCATTTTTGGGCTGGGTTTCCCTAAACCACGTGCCCTATCCTATCTCTTAGGGGTAAAATTCCCCGCATCAAATCTTTCCATCCCCCCTCTGGGCCTTAAATTTGTTTTTCCCCTCCATAATTTGGGGGTTTAGGGGGATGTTTCTTTAAAACCCTAGGCATAAATGGTAGGGGCACCTTGGTTAAAGGGTTTTCTTTTTAAACATAATGGGAAAGAACCCCTTAGTATGGGTACTTTTGGCTGCCAAAGGCGCCCCCAGGGCCCAGACCTGAGCGTCGCTTAATTTCCTCTCGCTGATGTGTTTGGCCCCCTTTCAGTTGTCCTAGGGATATATACTTGTCCACTACCCCCCAGTACTTTGCCTTTGTCTTGTATCTGTTCCCAACTGAACTCTACTGTTTTAAAAGAAACTTAGTCTTTTTCTTGTTCATCCGAAGTTTCCCATTTTTAGACCTTTTTCTATTTAGATCATTTTAGGTTTTCTGCAAATTCATTTGGCCCGATTTTAATGAAGAGAAAAATATCTCTGCAAATTTTGAGGGTTTTTTAGATATTCGTCTCCTATCTTGGGTACCCTTTTCCCTTCCCCTCTACTTTTTTAATATTTTCCTCAAGACAAGCGTAAAAAATTTTTTTGGTTTAAGGTGGTATCGCCCGTCAACAAATTTTTTTAATGGTAATTTTTTCGGTTTTGGAGGGGGCTTTAGGGTTTCTGGGCCCATCTTTGTAATTTTCTTCCAGTATTTTTTAAAAATTTTTTTTACCCCCCTTTCTCCCCCGGGTTTTGGATAGCTTCTAGTACTGTGGTGTCCCTACAGAAATGAATGCCTTTTTTGTAATCGAAAGAATGCCAAAACCCGGGGTTTTCCATATTTGTTATTTTTTTCCCTTTTTTTTCGGGAGCGTGTGGGTTTTTGGTCTGTTTTTGGAATCCCCTGCGAAAGCCTGTTTCTAGGCTGGTTTTGAACCCCGCGGGCAAGGGTGCGGTTGTTTATGTTTTGTTAATAATTTTTTAAGTAGCTGAAAAGGAAGGGTTATTTTTCGGTATTTTTTAGATCCTTTCTGTCCCCCTTTTTTTATAAAAAAAATTTTTTGGGATTTTTCCGGGTTTTGGAGTTTTCCCGTTGATAATTTCCCTTTTTTAAAAAAATTGGCTAGTTTTACTGTTACAATTTTTCCCCGCCCTCTTTATAAGGTCTAAAACTAATTCCATCCCTTCCCCGGGTTTTTCCCCCCCTTCATTCCCTTTTAAAAACTCTTTTTTTTTTCTTCTTTGTGATGTTGGTACGTCTCTAGTTACCGCATTCGTTCTATCCCTGGCTGTTCATTGGTTGGATAGATCCCCGAAAAAGTCCTACATTCTTTTGAAAATTTATTCTTATTGTAGGGGTTTCTTCTTTCCCTCTGGGTTTCTTTTTGCATACAATTGATTTTTTCCCCAACCGATTCCTTTTTAAATGTTTTCATGCTATACCTGATATCACGTTTCAAATTATTTTTTAGTATTGAATTTCCCTACATTTCCCCCTTTTTTTTTTATTGATTGTCTTTTTTAGTTCGGCTTTAAATTCTGTCTTGTTTCCCCCATTGACGATATTTTTATGACCCTACTTTTTGGAAAAAGCTTTTAGTTTTCCCGAGCCCGGGGAGATTTTCCTTTACGATCTTTTAAACCCCACTTTTAGTGGGAGATTCCTTTATTATGTCATTGAACTGATTGTTGATTTGGTCAATGTTGAGATCTTCTTCGCTGAGAAGTGAATATCTGTTTTGGATGTTAAGGTTAAATTCTGTCGCTCTGGTCTTCAAGTTACTAAATCTGGCTGTGTTTTCGTATGAGTTTACTCCTTTCCCTCCTGAGGTGTAGTTTAATTTGGCCTCTGACCATTCTATGGTCGCTGCCAACATTTACTTTATTAATAACTTCCACATTTTTTACTATATCGCGTCTATTTGAAATTATGAAGTCAATTTCGTTTTTGATGTGAGATGGCGACTTCCAAGTCCACTTCCGCTCTAGTCTTTTCTCGAAGAATTTATTCATGATTTTGAGTGATCGAACCTCCGCGAAATCAACTAGCATTTGTCCCCTCTCATTCCTAGTACCTATTCCGTGTTTCCCTATTGCGGTTTCTCCTACTGTCTTTTTACCTATTTTTGCATTAAAATCTCCCATTATTATTGTGAAATGGGATTTTACTCTCTCGCTGGCTAAATGAACATCTTCATAGAAGCTCTCTATTTCTTCATCACTGTGGCTGCAGGTTGGAGCATAGACTTGTACAATATATATATATATATATATATATATATATATATATATATATATGTGTGTGTGTGTGTGTGTGTGTGTGTGTGTGTGTGTGTGTGTGTGTGTGTGTGTGTGTGTGTGTGTACACACACACACACACACACATGTGTGGGACCATGAGCGTCGGAGTCCAGTGCTCTATCCACTGGACCATCGTGGCAGTTTATATATATATAGAAATGGATCGGTTAAAGATAAACATACTAGGAATAAGTGAAATGAGATGGACAGGAGCAGGAAAGATAATTAGTGATGACAAGACCATAATATTTTCAGGAGGCGAAAGATGTCAACATGGTGTAGGGGCAATACTGGACACAGAAAGATCAAAGAGTGTGATGGGATTCTGGGCTATTTCGGAAAGAATCGTGTTGATGAAATTGAAAGGGCAACCTTTTAATCTATCCATCATTCAGGTATATGCTCAACATCAGAGCATACAGATGAAGAAATTGAGGAATTCTACGAGGATTTAGAGAAGGCAAGAAAACAATGTAAATCACAGGAGATTATTTTAATCATGGGAGATATGAATGTAAAGGTAGGAAAAGGAAGAGAAGGAAATATTGCTGAACCACATGGTCTTGGAACACGGAATGTGAGAGGAGAAAGATGGGTTGAATGGTGTCAGGAAAATAACCAAGTGATAATGAATACCTGGTTCCAACACCATCCTAGAAGGTTGTACACATGGGTAAGTCCAGGTGATAGAAGTCGTAATCAAATCGATTACATAACAGTTAATCAGAGGTTCAGGAACGCAGTTCAACATGTAAAAGGGTACCCCGGAGCAGATTGTGCCAGTGATCATGTCCTGCTAGTTTGCCATCTGCAGGTTAAGCTCAGAAAACTAAAGAAACCAAAAGTAACATCAATACTTGAGGTTGGGGAACTCAAACATAATCCAGAAATGAAAGAACAGTTTACAGTAGAAGTTAAAAATCGCTATAGTGCATTGGAGAGCGTAAGTGAGACACCAGATGCTTGGATTATTTTTCGAGACGCCATTGTTGAGGTAGCGGAGAGTGTTCTGCCGAAGAAGAAAACAAAGGCGAAACAAAAATGGATGACAGCTGAGATACTTGACATGATGGATAGAAGAAGGGCTACAAAGCAAGAAAATATAGAAAAATACAAACAACTGGATGAAAGCATTAAAAAGAAATGCAACGAGGAAAAAGAAACATGGCTCAACAGCAAATGTGAGCAAGTTGAGAGCTTAAAGAATAAGGATGCGAGGAATATGCATAAAAAAATCAAGGAAATAGTGGGACGGAAAATGTGCGTTTCAAGTGGATGCATAAGAGCAAAAGATGGAAGTATACTCCTGGAGAAAGAAGACATCATGAACAGATGGACAGAGTACATCAGTGAACTGTTTGAAGATGAAAGAGGAGGAAGGCCTGTTATCAGGAAAGAAGTAGATGGACCAAGCATAATGAAGGAAGAAGTACAGTATGCACTTCATAGAATGAAAAATGGTAAGGCTACAGGACCGGACAACATAGCAATAGAGTTGGTAAAAGAACTAGAGGGGTTTGGAGTTCAAAAAGTAACTGAAATT
>NW_023640616.1:0-11162 GCF_015228065.2 Penaeus monodon | reverse complement strand
TCTAGAATACAAAGAATGCCGGGTATACCCAGATAAATTTTTAAAGATGTTATCAGTTTCCTCCCCCATTATATAATATTTCTTTACCCCTGAGAAGTTCAGAACGAAATACAACAAACCACACGAAAGGAATGTGAATATGCAGCTTCATAAGGGGGAATGTAACAACTTTAGGAGCAAAGCTACCTTCTGTGGATATATGTAAAAGATGTCCAAAAGTAGATGTATGTAAAAGATGTCCAAAAGTAGATGTACGTAAAAGATGTCCAAAAGTAGATGTATGTAAAAGATGTCCAAAAGAGATATGTAAAGATGCTAAAAGTGACAATGTCTCATAAAAAAATTAAATCACTTTTAACTTATTTGTATATGTACATAAAAAAATTGCAAATAGCAGTTTCATTCCTATTCTCAGCATACCATATAAAACTTCTGAATGTGTGTGATAAATACAACCATAAACTTGGACTCTTGACTAATCAAATATATAATTCTACTATTCTACCTGAATACACTATATTGACAATTTGATCTGAATACCCCCAAAGAAATAAATACCTTTTTTCTGGGGGATCTATACACATACCTCCACTACAACATTTTCTTTCCCTCGGACACATAAACAAGTGAGATTAGTTGAATGCCAAAGGATCATAAATATGCAGAAATCTCAAGGCTGCAACATGTTTAGCTATTCCAAATGGGGCAAGTAAGGAAGCTTGTAATAATTTATTCAATTTAGGAAATTCCCATTTAAAAAAAAAAAAAAAATTCTTTTTGAGGGTTTTTAAGGTACCCCATAATGTTAGGCTTACTATAAATCTGTACCAAAAAAAATGTTTTCCCACAAGATAATCTAAAATTGCCCATACAACAAAGGGAATAACTAAAACATTACTAAAAGAATCTCCAATAATCATAAATAAATGTGAAAAAATTAAAGCTTTACATCATACTCAAACAAAGTAAATACCACCAAATTCTGAAAAATACATACCAGTAAAACTCAGTTAAGTACATAATTAGATATGATTACAATTATTGTATATCTAGAAACAAACAAAAATATATACATATGAAGTCTAGTTATACAAGCATATAGTACTTTGTAATACTATAAAAAAATATGCACAACTAAATATCTGTAAAAATGGTACATTAACAACCTCTGCTTAGTTACGAAAGTCTCTTCTCTACATCCTCATATTATGATGGCTGATGTAATTTCTTTCAGTACCAGGTCTTAGTATTTCTCATTGGAGTTTGACACAGTTGTTGAGGGCTTTGCTGCTGAAGTGGTAGTTTGAGGAATGAAAGAGGATTATTGACATTTTCACGCCATTCTTTGAAGAACAAAAATGCATTAAATCCATAAATGCACATTGCAACAAATGCAAAGAAGGCTGCAGCAGCAAATGCATCTGCTCCATATCTGAAATAAGTAAATTATTATTAATTTTTTCTTGTATTTTACATATCTGCTAACATAAGAACTACAACCCTCTAACCATATATATACAATTATTATACAATAAAACCACCTCTTTTTGAATATATTTCTGCTTTTCTTCTATAAGAGATCACTGAAAGTATCCTTAACATACCTTAGCAAATTTTTAAAAAACTTACGTAATTAAACATTTTGAAAATATTGTGATTGGTATTCAGTACCATATTATGGCCTCAGTTTCACGTAATCAAATATACTGCAGAGTTAAAAATAACAAAGCAATTGAGTAAATATATGCATTTCTATAGAAGGCCTGGGTATAGATTTTATTACATATTATGGAAAAGACATCAAGTATTTAGAAGCATAACTGAAGAAGCATCACATTAAACTATTTTGTGGGGAAAAATTTAATGTCTCAATTTAATATTTCATAATTCTGTGATTCTGGGGTGCATATCTACTTCTAAAATAATGACTGAAGAAACGAGATCATTGGGTCTGATATTAATACTGGAAGAGTGGCAAGAAGACAACCATTTAGAAGTATCTGGAAGCATGTGACCAAAGTTTATTCCCTTAATCAGGAATGGTTTTGGTGGCTTTGAAGTGAGTGAAGAAGAAAAGAAGAAAAGGAGTTGGAGAAACAATCAAATTCTTATGAACAGCAACAGTAGCAAGGTGCAGATTTTGCACCATTAGAAGACAAAACAGTCCAAGAGAGAGCTAAAGATTAGCTAGTACACTGGAGGCATAAAGCTGTTTGCATGAACTTATGGCATCTAAGACCATGGAGATATCTAGGAAATACTATAATAGTATAAATAATCAAAATTATATAAAACTACTTATGATAATCATTTTAAATATCCTTATAACTATCAACACAAATATGTTGTCCAGGAAGCAAAAGATTTGAGGTAGTGCAGTAGTTATTAGTAATAATTTACAGTAATATCAATATTTGAAGATATTAACCTATATCACACAACACAGATTTTACATGCAAAGTCCTATTTGCCACAACCATTACATCATCTTGCACAAAACGCCCATTTTCCCATGCATTTTTCACTACGAATGAATCAGTTTATAAATCCAGTACCACCTGCCATGTTTCTTCCAGCCACACCCACCATATTTCCATACCCCCATTGCCCTTTCTTTCCCTGAACCAATTGTATGGTTGTGGTTCCCACTTGTTTTTGTTGTGAAGGAAATGTAGTCAATATAAAATATCAATTAGCTATTAGCATACTTCATCCAGCCAGAGCTCTTATTCTTCCCACATTCCCTTTCCCTTATTGCCTCTTCACAAAACTATTACATTGCATATAAGAGTCTTTGGTTCCTTGTTTTATATTAGATGTAAATATTTATTGCTCTATATGAAAAATATACCATCATGAAAGCTTAACTATACCCTTTCCTGTTTTGCTTTTGGCAGCCTGGTGTCAGACACCTTGTTAGCATAAAAGAGTAGCAATTTTGTTTTACTTCTAACACTTGTAATGACTAAACAAATATCAAAATCATTTTTTTGATAGTCCTCCCAGATGCTGCAACATGTTACAACTGCTACAGCTGAGTCATTTAGCTCCTCCCCCTTTCTACTCCTGTCTGTATTTGTTTTGTTTTTTCCTGTCATTTTTTAAATCTTCTGACAATGGTGCAGTTGCATCATGCAACATCAAATGAAAAAACTAAATGTCTGTCATATAACTCATCATTTGTATTTATCTAAATTTACACTGTCTAATACTTATTCATCTTATTCACATATCATTAATTCTTTAATAATCTTTTGTAACTTATCCATTATTATGTATCACCTACTCATCCATTTCATAAAACTCTTTCACCTATTTCTCAAATTCCTATACTTAAGCAAAAAAAAAAAAAAAAAAATAAAAAAGTGTATAATTTTCTGCAGATGCCCATTTTAAATCCTTGATGTGTTTTAAATTTTCAACTATAAAATAATGTCACTGTACAAAAGGTTTCTGCCCCATAAAAGTACATAATCACAATATCAATAAAAGGATTTTTTTATGTATATAAGCTGACCTACTAAATCTAATGTTATGAGCAAGCATAACTCATCTTACTCTATGTATGGTATATTCATTGCTTTTATCTATTACCTACATTTATTTACATATAATATATCTTGTGTCATAATGTTTAATGTGTATGCAGAAAAGGGTGTGAATGAGAATGAATGTCTCCAGAAAGCCAGATTTCATTTTTTTATAAAGTCTTATTTTGATATATATGTGCAGCAGGCATGAAAACATATATACCAGTTTATTAAATTCATGAATATATTGTGTAGTTTATTTTTTCTCTATGTATATTGTATTTTCTAGTGTATGTGGTATATGTACTACAATATTTCATAATATATTCTATATTTCATAATCATAATCTGTAATCTGAGTCAGTTGAATCAAGTTCTCTTCCAAATCCAATCCCTTCTCATGCATATTTATGGTATATCCATACACATTATAAATTATAAAATGTGATACAGTATATGTATAAAAAAAAAAAAAAAAAAAAAAAAAAAAAAAAAAAAAAAAATATATATGTATATATATAATATATATATATAATATATTATATATATATATATATAGGCACATAAATAATAATTATATAATAGCAATGTTAACTTTAAGAAGTGGCAACAGTGCAAATCATAAACAAAGTTGCTAAAAAAAGTCATACGCCTTTGATGAATACAATTTAAAGATGTAAGACATTCCCACATTTAGAAATTATATAATTTAGTTATTCATTCAAATCCCTCAATGCTCCAATAGCTTCAGAGATGTAGCATACAGTGGAACAGTTAGCAGTGAAAAAGTGTGCAAGATTAATCAAGGTGTACATTTTCTCCAAAAATAAAGAAGTTTATACAAATACTTACACATTCATGGCATTACTTGAAGCTACACATCCAGATACAAACCAAAAGAATGTCCACAGAGTAGTATATACAAGCTCCTGGAATAATAAAGTTTTGGTATTTAAGAACGTATGAAATTATATTTTCAATTCTAAACAGAAATTTCTTAAACCCCTTCTATTACGCGCCATTTTATGTTTTCCCAGTACACTACGAGCACCTTTAGGGCGACCCCATCCCTTGGGTTTAAAACAATAACTTTTCCTTCATATGCAAAAAAATGCCCCAATTTTATACAAAAGGGCAATGCTGATTTTGTGGACAGAAGGTGAATATTTTGAGTTAAAATTTTTAAAAATAAAAATATAAAATAAATATAAATTAAAATAAATATAAATAAAATATAAATATAAATATAAAAAAAATATAAAAAATAAAATAAATAAAATAAAATATAAATAAAAATATAAAAAATATAAATATAAAATAAAAAAATATAAATAAAATAAAATATATTTTAAAAAAAAAGATTTTAAAAAAAGCAAGAATTTGAAGCATGAAAAAGACCAAAGTTAATCTATAATCCAATAAAAATACCCCCTTTTTCTTTTTAAATAATGAAAGGGGATTGTAATTGGCAATAGCTGTTGCTAATTTAAACCCAATCACTATGGATTTTTTACTGTTCCCTGTGACTTTTTTTGAATCTTTGGGCCCTAGTGCCCCACCCTAAATTTCCTCTTTCCTTGAAATACAGGGAAAAGTTCTTTTTTAAACTATCTTTTTGAACTATGATACATATGAGATTAGGGTGATATATATTAAATATATACATTATATATATTTATTATATATATATATATATTAAAATATAATATTATATAATATATATTAATATAATATATATGTATTTGTGGTGTGTGTGGTGTTGTCTGGGTGGCCAAGCCAGCCCAAATCAAGTGCGGTCCCAAGCCCCGGGTAAATAAGAGATGATTTTCCAAAGGTAACACCGGACTCTCCGTGGAAAGGAAAAGGGGGGCCCCACCACTTTTCCATCCCAAAAGCTCCCAAAATGAAAAAATACAATTAAGTATCATGCTGTGACCACGGCGGCTAGACATGAACCCCACCCCTAAAAGAAAAAGAAGGTTGTGTGTGGTGTCTGGGGTTTGTGTGTGGTGTGTGGTGTGGGGTGTTGTGTGTGTGTGTGGTGTGTGTGTGGTTGTTGGTGGGTTGTGGTGTGTGTGTGGTTGTGTGTGTCGGTGGGTTGGGGGTGTGGTGTGTGTTGTGTGTGTTTTTGTTTTGTGGGCGGTGTGTCTGTGTGTGTTTTTGTCTGTGTGTGTTTGGTTGGTGTGTTGTTTGGTCTGTGTGTGTGTTTGTGTGTGTGTCTGTATGGGTTTTGTGTCTTATGTGTGTGGTTTTGTTGTGTGTGTGTGTGTGTGTGTGTGTGTGTGTTGGGTTGTTGTGGGTGGTTGTGGGGTTTTTGTGGGTGTGTGGGTTTGTGGTGTGTGCTGTGTGGGGTGTGCGTGGTGCGTCGTGCGTGGTGTGTTGGGGTGTGGGGGGTGTGTGTGTGTGGGGTGTGGGTGTGGTTGTGTGGTGTGCGTGTGCGGGGGGTGTGCGTGGGCGTGTGCGTGTGGTATGCGTATGGTATGCGTGTGGTATGCGATGGTTGGTATGGTGTGCGTTGGTGTGCGTGGGTATGCGTATGCGGGCGTGTCGGGGGGCGTGTGCGTGTGGTGTGTGTTTTTATCTTATATGCATAAAGAAACAAACAAAACTTTTCGTCGCTGAAACCCGCAGGGAAAAAATAAAAAATTAAGTATTACTTTAGGGGACCTAAAAAACCATATGTATAATTTGAAAATTTTTTCAATCAAAAATTTTCTATATTTTTCGCTCGCTCGCTGCTTGTCACTACTCACTCACTCACTCCTATCATCACCTCATTCATTACACTCATCATTCAACTCGCATCACACTCGCATTTACATCCCTTCAACTCGCATTTACACTCGCATTACCTCGCATTACACTGCATTCACATCGCATTCACACCGCATCACACTCGCATTCACACTCGCATTCACACTCGCATTCCATCGCATTCCAATCGATTCACACTGCTTCGCACTGCATTCGACTCGATTCGCACTCGCACCGCACTCGCACTCGCACTCGCCCTCGCACTCACACTGCACTCACACTCGCACTCAACTGCACTCACACTCGCACTCCCTCGCATTCACCTCGCATTCACACTCGCATTTCCCCTCCCTTCACACTGATTTACCTGATTCACCTCGCTTCACATCGCTTCACATCGCATTCCACTCGCATTCAACTCGCATTTCACACTCGCATTCACCTCGCTTCACACTCCATCACACCGCATTTACACTCGCATTTCACCCCCTCGCATTTCACACTCGCATTAACTGAATTCACAATCAATTTACACTCGAATTCACACTACTTTACACAAACCATATATTCCCCCATGATATTCAAACCCATATTCACATCTTTCACACTCAACCACATATAAAAAAATGAATCATACATAATAATAATAAAAAACCCCGAAAACAAGGAAACCGGAATTTCCAACAGTTTGAGCCAAGGGATGATTGAAAGGGAAGGAGACGAATTGATCACGAACAGGAAGGAACAACCCCGGGGCCCCAGAATCTCCAGGCCACAAACTCGCCAGTTTTGCCGGGGTCCGGTGTACTTTGACAGCATTGTGCATATGAAGACTATATGCATAAAACCCGGGGAAAAGAGTAAGAATGAACCTCGAAGATGAACTTAAATTCAGTTAATTAGCAAAAAAACCTAAGGGTTTTACTCTGGTTTATACGATGAAATCACCAAAAGGGAAAAAAAAATTAAGTTGAAAAAAAAAATTACTAGCAGATGATTATTTATGTAAGCTCTCATTGTGGGGAAAGAAATTTCTTCAAAAACTTCACTTTTAGGCCAATTATTCTGTTTTTGGAAATATTTTTTATTTATATAAGATTGGGAACTAATAGTCACACAACATACTTTCAATGCAGATTTGTGTGACTGCCATGATGGTCTAGGAGTTAAACACAAATCTCAATTTCGTGCCCCGGCCCAAATAAAGGAAGCTATACTGTGGTAGAGCTTTGCAATCACAAGGTAAAAGGGTTTTTCACCCATTGCCTTCTCAGATGCGAGCGATTACCGGCTTCATGTTGGGGTCAAAATCAGGACAGAAAGGAACTCCCCACCCTAATGCTCACCAAAGACTAGAATGAAATTTCCCTCTTCAAAAGCCATGGCGTCAGCAAGGGTAATATCCCTTTTATATTGTATATTGACATAATGTGTTGTAGTGGTTGGGGGGAGGGGTGAGACATCATTTGAGTGAGTGAGTGAGTGCGTGAGTGTGTGTGTGTGCGTGAGGTGTGTGTGGTGTGTGTGTTGGTTGGTTGGGGTGTGTTGTGTGTGTGTGTGTGTGTGTGTGTGGTGTGTGTGGTGGTGAGTAGTGAGTAGGAGTGAGTGAGGAGGGGTGAGTGGTTGAAGGGTGAGTGAGTGCACGTGGGTGCGTGCGTGCGTGTGTGTGTGTGTGTGTGTGTGTGTGTGTGGTGGGTGTTTGGGGGTGTGTGTGTGTGTGTGTGTGGTGTGTGGTGGTGTGCGTGCGTGGTGCGTCGTGCGTGCGGGGTGCGGCGTGCGTGGTGTGGCTTTTTCGTGTGCGTGGTGCGTGGGGGTGTGGTGTGCGTGTGCTTTTTGCGTTCCCATGGTGGTGGGGTCGCGCGCGCGAAAGAAAGAAAAGAGAGCTTTATAAATTTTTTTGAATTAGCTCATCGTGCATGTTGGTCCCGACCAACATGCAGCAAGAGATCGCACGATAATGGCTGGAAGTCATAACCGCAACGAGGGAAAATAAGTGGCGTTGATGTTTCCCCTGACGTCTGAACCCGCGGAAAGCGATATGAAAAAAGATAAGGTGATTTAAATTTTCGCATTGCTGCCGATATTTTAGTGGCAAACGAAAAGGTAAAGAAGCAAGCTCTGATGATGTAAATTATAATCAATAGTGTATCTTTCACTTAGATTTGGTCTGAACCACGTCAGTCTTCAGGATTTGCATGCAAAGTGCTTATTTCATAATTTTCAGAGAAAATCGACTCCATATTTAAAATGAAGAGCAAACAACATCTCTTAAATTTTCCTTATAAGGGGAATATCAAAACATAATCAGGATTTTTTTTCAGAATAATGTAACATAAAAGTAAAGAGACTGCAAGTGGAACCAAATTTCCCCGGGTAATGAGCCAGGGTGATTACGTTGTTTAAAATTTTTTCGCGCAAAAGTTCCAAGAAAGTCTATCCGGGGGTGCGTGTAGAACTTACCCAAGAGCAAACTTAAATTGCCCCTACTTTGGGTTTTAGGTAGGGGAATTCCGTACAGTTTCTTTTCGGGGGTTCCCCCGGGCACTTGGCCCTGGGGTGATGCCGGGATTCCCCCCTGGGAAGAGAATTTGGGATTCCCTTGTGTAACAACAACAGCCTACATATATCTGAATAAATAAATAAAATAAAATAAACGTTTAATTTAATTAAGCAATATAAGAAGTAGAAGATAGATGATAGATAGATATTATATACATATATAATTATAAATTTTATAAAATATATAAAAAATATAATTTTTTAAATTATATAATAATTTAAAATTAAAATTTTAAAATTTTATATAATAATAAAATAAATAAATAATTATTATATATATATATAACATATATTAACAACAAATATATTTAATAATATATAAATTTTATATAATAAAA
This sequence comes from Penaeus monodon, assembly GCF_015228065.2. Lineage (NCBI taxonomy): Eukaryota > Metazoa > Arthropoda > Malacostraca > Decapoda > Penaeidae > Penaeus > Penaeus monodon. Next base: position 1,981 of record NW_023640616.1, on the reverse strand, counting down.
AAATATATAAAATATAAAATATATATAATTTTTTTAAAAATATATATATAATAAATTTATATATATATATATTATATTATAATATAATATCTTTATATAAAATTTATAAATCATATATAATTATAATAATAATATATATTATATATATATATAAAAAATTATATATATATATATGGCTAAATAACAAATCAACAATATTTATATTAACATAACATTTCATTAGCTAGACCTTGCGGGGGATTTGACAGGCCTTTGAAAGGTGAAACTGACTGGATAAAAATATTTTGTCAAAAGTAAAATCTCTTCGCCAGGGGAGAATGTGCAGTTCGACCACAACACCATTCAAGTTTCTCCGAGTAATTGCCAGCCTTGTTTCCCTGAGTAAAGTAGTGAAAATCTTTAGCGAACGCTTTCACTGTCCGCGGTTTTAGCACAAGCAAGGGCTTGACGTTCAGGAGGGCTTTCAAGTTGTTTTAGGACATGTCTGAAAAAAAAAAATAATAAAAAATAATAACAATAATAAATAAATAAATAAATAAATAAATAAATAAATAAATACACGCCTGCGCGCGCGCACCCACAAAACACACACGCGCGCGCGCGCGCACACACACGCGCGCACACACCACACACACACACACACACACACCACACACAACACACACACAACCACACACACACACACACCACACCACACCACACACACACACACACACACACACACGTTTTGAGCCAGGGTTCACTTGAAGTGCAAGTGGAAATCACTCCCTATGGGCTCCCCCTCCAAATTTATTTATTCCCTCTGCTTGGAAGACCGAATTCTAAAACTCAATTATTTTACTGTAATTTGAGCAGGATCGATCGCTGCATTTACACTCCTTCTAGAAATATTATTTGTTTACTTTCGGGTAACAGCAAAATGATGCATTAAAGTATAAAAAAAACCCAAAATTTTACATTTTTAAAAACAAATTCCAATGTGTAATTCCCAGTCAAAAAAGAAAATAAATATTAATACTATATTAATGTAAGACTGCGGATTTTTTTATAAAAAACAGCCCCTTCCCTCCAAAACAAAATTACATTACATAGTAAACTAATTTTTAAATTTTTTTTTTCTTAAAGTTACGTAAGCATATTACAGTTAGGCCCAAAAATTTTACAGCAAACAGTATTCTCGAAGTAAAAAGAAGACTTCTATACCTGCCCCATTGCATTTTTTGCATGTAATAAAACTTTTAGGGTTAGTATGGGGAAAATTTTTTCTTTCCCCCCTGTTCTTTGGATTTTTTACCATAAAATCTAGTGTTTTAAAAGGGTTTTGGACCAAGAAAAAGTAAGAGACCTCCCTTACAGAGCAGCAAGTAAGCAAAATATATATTTCCTATTTTGCGGGGGTTTGACCCTTTCAGGACCAAAAGAGAAATGAATGAAAACAAGGGAAATTTATGTTAGTTTCGAGAGCAGAGCAATTCCAAGGGTTAGTTCAATCATACTGGCCCTGGAAACGCTCCAGGACGGGCCCGGGGTCGCAAAGGGGAAAAGCAATCGCCATGAAAAAAATGAATGGAACCGTGTGGTAATCCCCCGGAAAATATGGCTGTTTGCCTCTCTTTGACGGTACCCCCAAGACCAAGGAGAAGGGAACTCAGGAAAAAAGTTTTGGGGGAGGGGCCCAGGGAAACGTCCGGCTTGTTTTTTCTAAGGGAATTTGTAGCTTCCCGGCGTGGTTTCTCCCCCGTTGTCCGTTCTGTTGAGGGGAAAAGGGAAGGGGGAGGGAGAGGGAAAAAGAGAGAGAGAGAGAGGGAGAAAGGAGAGAGAGAGAGGGAGAAGGGGGAGAGAGAGAGGGAGAAAAGGGGGAGAAGAGAGGAGAGAGAGAGAGAGAGAGGGGGGAAAAAGGAGAGAGAGAGAGGGGGGAAAGAGAGAGAGAGGGGGGGAGGGGGGGAGGGAAAGGGGGGGGGGGGGGGGGGGGGGGGGGGGG
>NW_023640615.1:7500-11163 GCF_015228065.2 Penaeus monodon | reverse complement strand
TTGAAACTATCTCTCCCGCTTTGAAACAGTTACCTGCAATCGCAAGCCCATTTTTTTTTGGTAAACCCGTAATCGGTAAAATTTTAAGGCTTTTTCCCACCAGATTCCCCCTCCCCGTTTTGCAGACAGCTTCACCGCAACCCTGGCATGGGCCCGCTAAGGGTCTACCCCTTTTTTTTTAAGGGAACCGGGGGTTTCAGTTTTATTGTCTTCCCCCAGGATCATATATTATATATATAAAATATATATTTTAATATATATATTTTTATATAAAATTATATAATATATATATCCCTTTAAATCATTACCCCAAAATACACCCCCTTCTCCGTGCGGCGATCGTAAAATACCTGCTTCCGCGGCTGTTTGAGCCCGTCCCCCACGGGGGAGAAAACGGCATACCCGTTTAGAAATTCAAACGATTTGCCCGAAAAAAGAAATCGCCCCGGGGCCCAAAATGTTAGCGCGCCAAACCCTGGGTTTGTTAGTAAAGTTTGGGAAAATGGGAAAGGGGGGCCACTCCCCAAATAACCTCCAATAGAAAAATTTAAAAAACCTTTGTCATCCCTTGGGATGAATGGCTGTGAAAATAAACAAAAAAAAAAACATATAGGTTATATATGTATATTGTATATATATGTAAATTTTACATAAAATTGTTTATTTTAGAAATATTTTTATTTTATTTTTTTTTTTTTTTTTTCTTTTTTTTTTCCTTTTTTTTTTTTTCTTTTTTTTTTTTTGTATTTTTGCCCTTGTCAGATTCTGACCGGACTGTCACAGTTTGATATTTTAAGGGGTTTTTTTCATGTTGTGATGATCTTGGATGAAAACGGGAGATTCCCGGGTTTCACCTTTTGGGTTTGATAATTCCTTCTATTTACCCGGGTTTGATACCAGCCTAAATTGGGGCTGGCTTGCCCACCCGGTGGCTAGGTGGGCAACAAAGGGTTTTTCCCAAAGGAACAACGCCCGGCCGGGGGGTGCCCCCTTTGGGGAAAATCTTGAACTCAATTGTCTTCGGAAAATTTTGATCCTATGTTTTAACCTTCGGCCCCGGGGCCCATTAATTTTGTATTAATTATACATATAAAATTAAAAAAAAATTTTTTTTATAAACATACTTTTTTGTATGTTTATAAATGTGTGTATGTATATTACATTATGTATGTTTTGTAATTAATTATATTATATATAATTATAATATATTATAATTATATATTATGTAATATTAGTATACATATATATATAAAATTATTATATAAAATTACTATATTATATTAATTTTTTATATATTTTCTTTCTTTTGGTTTTGTTTTGGTGACTGTGGGGTATAAATTGTGTGTGTGTGATTTGTGTGGGGTAAAATTGTCTGTAGGGTTTTGTTTTTTTGGGGGGTTAATGTTTGGTTGGGAATATAAATATTTGAATTTTAAAAACCCTCCCTACATTATATATATATATATATTTTAATTATATATTTTATATATAATATATAACAATATATATATTATTAAAATATATATATTATTTTATATATATATTAAGTATTTTTATATTTTGGTAGATTTAATATATTATAAAAATTTTATTTTATATATCATATTTATATATATATTATGTTTTAATTTTATGTACTATTTTTCAAATATTCTTTCACAAAAAAAAACATCCCACACCATAAAAACCCCCGTAACAGACACATAACACACCAAAAATCAAACACCCACAAAATCACACCCCACAATCACTCACACACATCACCAAACACAAAAATCACCCACAGACACAATCACACACAACAAGAAAATCACACACACCCACAGACATCCCCACCCCCAAAATCCCCCCCACCCCCACCATCCCACCACACACACAATCACCACAACCCCCAATCACACACACAAAAAAATCCCCCCGCACACATCCCCCAAAACCAAAACCACAATCACCCACACACACAATCCCACACTATTTTCCAAAACCCCACTTTTCACACACCACTTACCACAGACCCCCAATCCCCACACACAGCCCACACACACTTATATCATGTCAGTGTGTATCTGTGTGTAGGTGTGTGTGTGTGAATATGCATATATAAGTATATATATGCATATATGTGCATATATATGTAAATATACATATATATATATAATATATATATATATATATATATATATATATACATACATATATATGTATATATATACGTTTCTTCTTTTAACGGTAGGTTCATGTCTGAGCCGCCGTGGTCACAGCATGATACTTAATTGTAGTTTTCATGTTGTGATGCTCTTGGTGTGAGTACGTGGTAGGGTCCCCAGTTCCTTTCCATGGAGAGTGCCGGTGTTACCTTTTTTTAGGTAATCATTCTCTCTATTTTATCCGGGCTTGGGACCAGCACTGACTTGGCCTGGCTTGGCCACCCAGTGGCTAGGTAGGCATTCGAGGTGAAGTTCCTTGCCCAAGGGAACAGCGCGCCGGCCGGTGACTCGAACCCTTGAACTCAGATTGCCGTCGTGACAGTCCGACGCTCTAACCATTCGGTCACCGCTGCATGTATACATATACATATATACATATACATATATATATATACATATGCACATATATATACACATATATACATATACATATATACAAATAATTAAATATACATATAAATACTTATATACATATACATATATATAACATATTGCTACGCCAGTGGGTTTTTGTCTCTGTGCGAAACATGTGTTAACAGAAAAGGATGACCTGGGCATGTGTTAACATGAAAAGGATGACCTAGGCAAACATGATGCAACTGGCTGCGAGCGGAGGAGCGTAGGAACAAGCCAAGGGAGAGGCAGTTGGGTGCTGCTCCTGTGAAGACCTCGTGTGTGCCTTGTGACCTGATATATACTTTGTGATGCCCTGTTATAAGCTGTATCGTGCAGTGTGACATTGCTGGTGTCCCCCCTGTATTGTGCCTATAGAAAAGTGTACGGGTAAATAACTTGTGTAAATAAGGAAAGACTGTAACTTTGTGTTTATTTCGTGTCCTGCCTCGCCACTTGGCCTTTCCCCTGTGGTGTTCTGGGAGGCTGTGGTGCTCGGTGCCTCTTGGAGCTGTTCAGTGTTCACGACCCTGTGGATAGCACGCTGTCTGCCTAGCTGCCTTGTGTGGTGGCAGAGAGACGAGGCGGTCGGCGTAACAAATGGTGTCAGGAGTGGGATTTGTGATCTTTGATCCGTGAGACGCGCCGATTTATCATGTCGTCCAATGATGGCGGCAGCCATGAGGGAGAGGAGGCTATGACTGAGGCTGGCACGAGTGAGGTGAAGCCGAGCCAGATGGACCTGATCACTGCCATGCTGGCCGGTATGAGGGAGGAAATGGCACAAAGGGCAGAAGAGCAGGCACAGAGGGCACACGAGCAGGCGCACCATCTTGTCGAGATGCAGGCAAGGAAGGCAGAGGAACAGTTCTGCCGACTTGTTGAGGTGCTACAGAGCAATCTGCATCTGTGAAGATGGAAACTCAGCAGTACACCGACAAGGCCTGCAACAGCGTGAAGAGTGAACTGATGGAGGAGGTGCAGACTCTGAAGGGCGAGGTTCAGGGCCTGAGGGAGGAAGTGAAGGAGGAAAGGCGGGTCACGAGGTAGTAACTTTTGCAAG
>NW_023640614.1:35000-42895 GCF_015228065.2 Penaeus monodon | reverse complement strand
TATATAGATATAAAATAAATAATAATATATATAAACAAATTAATACATACACATATATAATACACATATACATATACATATATACATACATGCATATATATATATATATATATATATATATATATATATATATATATATGTGTGTGTGTGTGTGTGTGTGTGTGTATATACACACACAAACGCACGCATGCGCACTGTGGGGTATTCCAGAGAACGACTAACATCACAGGGGACTTTTCCCTACTCATACATATCTATATTTCTTTTTCATCTTGAAATGTTCTAATGTTTCGTTTCACACCCAGAAATTTGAAAATCTTACAAGACTGGGGGGAAAAAATCAGAAACGAGATTTTCCGAATGTTGACAGTTCAATCTTCAGAATCACGATAAAGCAATGGCTGTAGTCACGCTATGCATTGATAATCAGCAAGAATGTATGCCTTCATGTCCTGTGTTATAAGTAATGCATGTTCAGTGACAAGGCATCAACACAAATAATTCACGAAGTGTCTTATAACATGTAAGGAAGTTCCGTAACGTAAAGAATTAATATTTCCATGCTCCTTCCTCCGTATTCTTACATATCTTCAGAACACCTAACATACCCTACAGTGTTTAGATATGAATATATAGCCATGTTGAAAGGTATACAACAAAGGTATTCTGTAAGGCGAGCCACTAGTTAGACACCGTGCACTGGTCGCTTCTTCCCTGCCCACGGTGTCTAGTATTCAAGGACGCAACTTTTACGCACCACTGCTGCCTGTGTTATGTAAGAGCAAAGTACAGATAAAGCAAAGTCGTTCTATTCAGTTCGAAATAAAAGTGTCTAATAAGACAGAATCCTTTAATTCAGAAAGGGACTGACTAATAAGTACTGTAAGTGAAACCAGAACGGGTCGAAGTAACCGGGGATTTCCCATACGCAGATAATGTGCTACACCACCACGTACAATGCTCGTTTTGCAAAATATGAACTTTCTATTTGGAGGGTGAACAAGAACAACTAACACAGGAATGTAGTGATTGACTAAATGTGCAAATTATAATTTCTTTAAGGTAATTATATATCAACATACCGTAGAATTATATACATATTTTTAACTGACTATAAAAGAAATATTAGTAAAGAAAAATGCTCGTGGAAGATAAAGTGACAAGCAAGTTTATCTGAACCGCGTTATACTATAATTTCATCAGAGCCTGGTACTAGAAATTCTAATATTTCATCATCATACAGGCCTATTTACAGGACCGTAAAAGATAAAAACTCCAATTCTGAAATATACTGTGATCTGAATCAGAGATAATGCAAATAAAAATGCGTAGAAAAATAACAGTATAACGTATTGGCTAATTTGCCAGACATCCTGAGAATCAGTTTCGCTAATCTGTCAAGCGCGATATTATCTCAAGTGTCACTGTCACAGTATATACTTACGTTTTGGCACCACCCACGTTATTTTATTTTTAAGTCATTATCTTATTATTTCAGGGATACACACACACACACACACACACACACACACACACACACACACACACACACACACACACACACACACGCACACGCACACGCACACGCACACGCACACACACACACACACACACACACACACACACACACACATACACATACACATACACATACACATACACAAGCATACTCAGCACACACACTTTGTAACAGGTGTGTCGTTGGAAAACCATTTATCGGTAACTGAATACTCATTTAGAAACTTTTCTCCAAATACTTCTCTATGATTTTTTCCCCAAACCGTTCCACCGAATTCTCATCTAAAAACGTTTCCCTGAATATTCATCCAAGAAACGTTTCCCCGAATACTCATCCAAGAAACGTTTCCCCAATATTAATCTAGACACATAACCCCAAATACTCCAAGAAACGTTTCCCCGAATACTCATCCAAGAAACGTTTCCCCGAATACTCATCCAAGAAACGTTCATTGGAATACTCAGCGCACAAATAGCTTTGCATGTAAAACCTCAACAGCAGAAGCCATCGTTCCTTCTACATCCGGGACACCGAAGTCCTTAACCGGGTCGCGCCAAAATCTAGCAGGATATAGTAACACTAGTGACGTTAGTAGAGGTGATAACAATGGACGATGAAGGAAATATGAGTAATGTCTTGTTTCTCTTTTTTTTTCTCCTTTGTCTTCTTCTTTGGATTATGTTATTCTTACGGAAGATTCCATGTGTAGTGAGTGGAGAAAGCATTTTTTTTTTTTTTTTCGGTTTTGTCTCTTGTTTTTCCTTTTCAGAATCTTATGCTGATAATAGCTTGTTCTTATTCTTCTTATATTCACCATATATATTTATCAGTATTATATGAAATACCGTATGAAGTATTTTTACGATGGAGAACAAATGACCAAACCTAAATAAGGCTACGTCACCGGAAATACACGCGGCTAAACTGGCGGCACCATACCTCTTTTAGTTTTCTTGTTTCTCGATCAAAGGAATGTCTCCTTTATCCGTGAACTTCTGTGAAAAAAAAAGAAAATCTTTTACAAATACGACCAACACTCCACAAAATCTATTGTCCTTATGCCTACGTGCTACAGAGTAAACAGAGACCCCTAACTTAACCCAAACTCTGAATTAGTACTTATTTAGACTCTATCCTAACCTATACCAAATGTAATATTTGTGCATGCATTATAACTCTATTGGTAAATCTACATTCAGTGACACTGCTGTCTTGTTCACTATTATGTTACATTTGTACTGAATCTCAGATGACGGTTTATGGAGGTAAACATTCAAAACATAAATTCAATGAAAATTGTCATGCGTTTTCAATGGGTTATGTAATCCGATGTAAAGTATATTTACGGAACACTATGTTGTATCTAATGTGTGTGTTTTTCTTTTTTTATAGCGTCCTTATTGCAAAAGGTTAACGACCAACGATATTTTTCCTGGAATAGTGGCACTATCAAAGCGAAAAGATTTGCTTAGAAAATAATTCCAAGGACATATTATAATAATCATTATCTTTAAGAAAGCACCATATTACCACTAACATAAAGAAATAACTTTAATAATCTACTAACTAATGTTATACTGCGAGAGTAAACACGACTTGGTAACTTCAAGGAAGCGGTCCTACCGGAGACATCATTCAGCAACTCCCACCTCTCGCTCGCCCACTGTCGCTCAGTTGCCTGTGGAGCTTGTTCGGAGAGAGACTGTGGAAGAGTGCACTCGAAGAAAAACTGGATTCACAAGATGTAATTATTTTGATTACGACATCATATATGAAAAGGAGAGTGTTGATAATCAGTCATACATAAAAAATAACAAAAACATGTGCCCCATAATATTAGAGGAATTCAGATATTTGGCCACCGAGTTAATTTGAACATCACAACTGATATGAAATCATACAGTTTAATAAGCTAAACACAATGTTGCAAAGTGACTCAAAGATGTTAACGACAGTGATAACAGGTTTGGTGATTTTCACCGTTGGACAAGCCTCGCCTCCTTTACTGGTAGCGCAAGTCTCTGACGTATCAGTCCCTAATGTCACATCAGTACGGTTAACAACCCAGGATGTACTCCCTACAACACCAGGGTTTTATGCATCCAGTGTTGAAGACTCGGTCTCACTGAATGAAGCTAATCACGCTGATGTGATTCCCGTCGTCCCTCTTTCGTCAGACGGAATCTCTTCTGAAGAACCCGCGTGGGTCACGACTGACCCGCCCCGCCTGGGGGAGTCAGCCGTCAACTTTTCAACCGATGTGCCTGATCTCAACTTCGGCACTCGTTCACCCTTCATCTCCGAAGATATAAGTACGACTTGGGATCCTGATATAACTACAGATGTAGTTACGACTGTCAGTGATGAGACAAGAGATACCATGACGAAGGAGGCAGTGGAAGGCGTCAGGAAGCGAGGGACAGTCGTCAACTGCTTCTGCGACGCCGACGAAGTTTATGTCGATGGCGTGTGTCATCCATATCCTGAGGGAACTGTGGTCCACATGCGGAAAGAAAAGAACAATCCTAGAATTGTCCTGGTGAGGTATTTCAATCAAACACTTAAACTTTTCGAAGTATCTTTGAGTGACATTATGAGGCAATTGCATGCTCTCCGATTATATAGCCTCCCAATATTCCAAGTGAATTAACAAACTCACTGACCTATTTATTAAGGTATCTACTGCATATTATATTAGCGATGTCGCGTGTATGTGTGGTTGAGTACAAACATAAACTGTTGAAAAATGTCATTACAGCTTTAATATATTCAGTTCTATGTTCTATTGTCTATATGACGTTTATTTTTATTTTTTTTCAGAGACCCATGGCAGAGAGGCAAGTGATAATAAAAGACCTGGAGTGCGACACAGAAAATGGAGTCATGATGCTTAACTTCTCAAGAGGACAGTTTCGACTAAGAGACCGCGGTGACATCGTGCTATCGGAAGAAGCTGGGGAATACGCCGGTCTCCGCATCGAGCTTACTGCATTAATCACTCATTGGATGAATATAGAAAACTCACCTGACCGTAAAGGTCTGCGTGGACCCGCCAAATATACCACGATGCTGCCCACAGGCCAAGCCATGAAGGACAATGTGTGTCGCCGCTGTACGCCGACCTGGACCTGCGATTCCAGCATAGAACCGAAAACCTGACTCGGACCCTCGAACTCAGATTGCCGTCGTGCACCGTATCTTCCATGCTCTAACCACTCGGCCAACGCGGCCCTATAGTAAGTAGTACTAGTATTTTTTTTTTTTTTTTTTTTTTGAGTGAATTTTTTGTACATAACACAAAAGGCACCTTCAGAATCAGAAGGAAGTAAACAGGTGAGAAGTATTACTAATAACCGACTACCTTGTGACTAAGCACTCCTAGAGCCTTTTATGTGTAAAGACAATAACTTAACTTACATCACATAGCACTGTATTCTTGTCATCCATACCAATTGGTTACAACGGAGAGTAAAAACTAAGAAAAAAATATTGCACAACAAACATGATAAACACTTTAATAAAACACCGTGTAAACACGAGAGAGTAACTAAAAGTTTAAAGGGCCGGTGGCCATAATGTAGAGCGCATGACAGATTAAAAGATCAAGAAAGGGACGATCACGAAGACTGCCTGAACACCCGCAAAGGTCAGCTGGAATCGACCAAGATAGTACTTAGGTACGATAAAAGAACATCAATCGCTATCATTTGATTGTGAGGCTAAAGTCTCTCCCAGGCAACAAAGACTCAGCATCATAATTAGAATTATCAGGTGGACAATAAATTGAACTATAGTCAGAGACCTTTACTGTCTTTCCGACCCAAATAGTAGTTCCTCAAGGAAACGACCTTATCAGAGAAGAGTATGTTAATGTGTTTTTCTTGTAGAACTATAATATTTTGAGAGAGAGAGAGACCTTTCGCCTCCCGGCGACTGATTCCCTTGGAGGTTTTGGAGCCAGAAGCCTCCATTGTCCTGCTTCTCCTAGCGAGAGAAACGACTGGCAGAATGGACAATTTGCTTCTTTCTCTCGAGAAACCGATCGAGAGCCAGGCGTAGTCCTCATAGAGTTTGCCTGACCAGGGAGGTGCGACTCTGGATTGTGATTCCGTATCAGCCTCCTTTAAGATGTTTATGCTGGTTCATGCAACCATTTGATTGACCAATTTAGTCAGCTTGTATAATTACTATTGCATTTTTTGACAGTTTTCATTAGTTCATCAATTTCTTTAGCTTCTGACTGAACATAACTTGCACTAGGGTGGTGTTTAGTTAATACTGGCGCATAGGAAGTATCGACTTTGTATGTCAAACTTTCCACCTTCCTCTATCTTAAATATAACTAACGTTATTTTTTCTATACTTGCTAATGTACATAGGTTAATGTTCAATGTTTATTGTTCTGAGTTTGTCCGTAGAGTGGTCATGTTCCTTGAAGGAGGGAACAAAGAAAGGGTAGCTAAAGGTAGCATCCATCCTGGCTTTGACCAAGTCAAAGCCTTGGGCGCAAGGCACTAACCTAACTCTTAACTTTTGGTATCAACCTAACAGCAATATTAAGAGAGAGTATGGCATACCCCCCTAGTGAGGCCTGGTTGCATTCTCCAATGCCAAAGGGATCAAATTATATGCTGACTTTTCCTTTACCGCCAAATTGCCTAAGGCAATGGACAGTAATTCAATGCCCACCCACCAAGCGAATACAGGAGCTTACAATGGAGCTCCTCCTCCGAAGACTCAGGAAGGCACAGAGATCGGCCCTCCTACCCAAGGGTCAAAGCCCACAAGGCTTCCAGAGGTAGAAGAGTGCTGCGGGTCGAAAGTGGGGGCTGACTACGCCCTCTACTGTTTTCTGCACGTGACCTCAAGATCAAAGTACTGAGATGCAAGGCAAAGCAAGAAAGTTCTGAAAGATCAGAGACTCACTCTATGTTTTTAGTTTAAGAAAACTCAGAAACAACAGTGCCACCGAACCTGATTGTAAGACTTTGTGTACAATATGGGCACTGTGGATGGAAAGTTTTCTCTAAAAAGGGAGTGAGGTGGATGAGTCTGGTAGAATTGACCCCTGTTGCTAAAAACCACCTGCCTCTCTTTTGACTTTCCTGTGGGGTGCATCCCCAGTCTATTTTCTTGTCTGATATTGTTAGTCAGGCTGCCAGTCTGGTCACGTCATTTCATCTTTTATTTTAAAGGGTCAGAAACACCTGAGTATCTGTACAGACTATGCTAAAGTCCTGATCACCAGTTGATCCGTCCTAAATTTCACCCGTTCATTGTCATAGATACTTGATACCATATTAGCGTGATTGATTTCTGGTATTTATGTAAGCTTACAAATGGTATTACTCCAGCAACTCATTTTAGTAGGTCCTAACAAATCTAATGGCTTTAATGAACTTAATGAATCTGAAAAAAATCACTATTCTATCGTGGTTCGTCGATAGTGCAAAATTTAACAATGGCAAAAATTTCGGCAAGAGATCGATGTATGATTTGGCAGTCCTGAACTTCAATTCACATTCAGTAAACCATACACCCACCCCCACACAAATTCCACCTGTCTTGGAACCTTTGGTATATATATAAAAATGGAAGTATGTTTAATAAGGACCTCTTCTAAACTGGCATACCTCCACCTCCGGCGCCGTGGCCTTAGCTGCAGAATTCAAGCTTCCATGATGAAAAAATTGAGTTCCCCACTGGTGCTATATTTGACGGAAACGGGAACAAATGGTAGAGAGATCTAGAGGACTTTCTGCGACGAGGTTTGGGTCATATATAACGAATCAATCAATCTGCAGGAAAGGTTTAAGACACTTGTCGTATGGCATTGATGGAACTGAAGAATGCACAGGAAAGTTGTACAATTTTTATTACTATGACCCGGAAACTATAGCGCGACGACATTCCCAGTTACAACCCGCGAGATGTCTTTTTGCATTTCAAACTGGCCAAAATAATTCCGTAGTCGAACGAAATGTTTGGCTGTCCGTATGGGCTACTAAAAGCCTTTATTGGAACCTGACTAAACATAAGCCTATTTAGACAGTGCCAAGGCGCTGAACATGTCCGGCCTTGATAGATGAGCGATAGCTCTCCCGGGAGTTTTCCGGATGAAATCTTTCATTACATCAAAGGAAGTGAGAATGTGGGTGCTGATTGATCTCAGTAGAATTAAGGCACAGGAGTCAAAAGAAATTAACATTTTCTTTTGTAGTGAGAGGAATGTTGTAAATATATTCCAAATTTAAAAGTAATAATAAAACATTTTATTATTTTAAGTTAATACTGTGGCTTGGGCCACAGTATTATGAATTTGTTGTTTTTGTTCGAGAATGATTGGTGACGTAAGCGGAGTGACGTCGGCGAGGCG
>NW_023640614.1:22500-27500 GCF_015228065.2 Penaeus monodon | reverse complement strand
GCCTTCCCCTAACACCGCACATTGTTCCTTCCCTCTTTTGCAGCAACAGATATCGCTGAAGGCTCAGGAGCCAGAGTGGACTTGGTCTGTAAGCGATGCTTTCACTTTTTTTTTTTTTTTTTTTTTTTTCTTTCCCCTTTATTTTGTGATGCTACCTTCCGTGTCTGCAGATTATTTCTCCAGTACCAACGCTGCACCTTTTTAATCCTCTACAGAAAGATCCTTCTTAGTGCATCCATACTCATAAAAGATTAATCTTGTTGTCATTCTATCCCATGTTATGCAAAGTTTATCTTGTGCCATATGCTATGTGAACAAACTATGCCTAAAACGGTACCAAAAATGGCCAGAGGAAAAAAAAGAAAGAAAAATAAAAAACTGTGTATCCTACCCTAAAGCATGCAGTTATGGTAACTTGGGCAGAGGAGTTTCATCCGGATGCACTGGAATAGCTGGCGATGAGAACTATTTTTAGATATCTTTCTTAAATAATGTTTGAATAATGTTTACGCTAGACGAACCGACAAATGTAGAGGAATCATGGACAATGCCTATCATGTATAGCATAAAAAATAGAGTAGGAAGCAATACAGGTAAATCTACAGTTGGCTTATACAAGGAGTTAAATGAGTTTTAAATGTGGCTCAAAGATCAGACAGATTGTCAGGGTCTATTTCTTCTACATCCATTGCATCACAATCTGTAAATTGAGAGTTGTAATGGATTTAATAAGTGAAGAAAACAGCATTTTGTATAGTTCTGAGCATAATTCATACTTGGCTTTATTTTGCATGAAAAAAAAAAATTACCTAACCTTTACCAAACCATAGCCAAAGCTAATATGCAATCAGACTCATGCACATGTGAGTAATTTAATGCATGCAATGGTATGACCACAGTTAATGAGTAAAAGCTCAGCTCACCAGCACTTGACCTGGGCTCTCTTACAAGGAATTTACAGAAAAAAAAAAAAAAACAACAAGCCTAAGTTACATTACCCAGGAAAAAAGGCTTTTCAGATAGCTTGATGTACCAAAGAGTATAACCATATTGGCATAAAAGTAGGAAGACATTTATATGACCTTTACTTTGGTTTTATCTTGTGTTAATAACAACAACATAAAACACTGTATCTTAAAAAAAAAAAAAAAAAAATTTTGGTTGGTTTTTTTTAAACCCTGGGGGGTATGCTTATTCTGCTACTACCTCTGTGCCCATGGTGGCACTCAGCAAACAGGAACATACATTCAGACGATAACGATTGTGTCTCATCCTTTGATCAGAAAAAAGTTCACGACTTATTTTGCCAGAATAAGCTGCCCAATGAGTCTGTGGCCTTTGCTAGGAGCCGCTGCCCTAATGTCATGCTTTATATCTATAGATATAGATATACATAATATACATACGATATACATGATATACATATATATATACGATTATAGATCATATATATTTACATATATATACATATATATACATTATATAGATTATATATATATATATTTTTAAAAATATATATATATATAGATATATATATAGATATAACATATATATATATATCTATATATCTAGTATAATAGCTATATCTCTCGTACCATGTTATATTATATATAATACTATATATTCTATATATAATCTATATATAATCTATATTCTATATATATATATATGATCATATAATATCGTATATATCTCTGTGTATATATATATATATATATATGTATATATATAATATATATATAATAAAAAGTGGTCATTATATGTATATCTATCTATTGTATCTAATATATGTAATCTATATTCTCTATATATCTCATATATATATGTATCTATATATGTATGTATATCTATTATATGTATATATTATGTTATCATATATGTATATCTATATGTATATCTATTGTATATAATATGTATACAATGGAAAAAAATCTATGTATATCTATGTATATCTATGTATATCTATATCTATATATATAAGAGCATGACAGGTAGGGCAGGGCTCCTTGCAAAGGCCAGAACCACAGACCTTCATTGGGCATGCTATTCTGTCAAATCAGTGTGAACTTTTTTCTGCTCAAAGGATGGAGACACAATCCTTTATGCTGTCTGAATGTATGTTTCCTTGTTTGCTTGAGTGCCAATGGGCACAAGGTTAGGAGGCAATAAGCCAAGGGTTACTAAAACCTACCAAAAGAAGATAACAATTGTTTTTATTTTGCTTGTTATTAAACACAATATAAAACAAAGTAAAGGGTCATATAATGTTTCTACTTTTATGCCTAATAATGGTTTATACCTCTTTGGTACATCAAGCCTATCTGAAAAGCCTTTTTTCTGTGTTAATGTAACTTAGCTTTGTTGCTTAAAGTCCTTGTTTAATGGAAGACCCATGTCCAGTGCATGTGAGCTGAGCTTTGTCTAATAACTGTGGTATACCATTGCCATGCATAATACATCACATTGTGCATGAGTCTGATCGCATATTAGCTTTGGTATGGTTTGGTAAAGTTCAGGTAATTTTTTTTTCACAAATAAAGCCAATATTGAATTATGCTCTAGAATATACAAAATGCTGTTTTCTTCACTATTAAATCCATTACAACTCTCAACTTTACAAGATTTGTGAGCCATGGTGTAGAAGAAATAGACCTGACAACTGTCCTGATCTTTGAGCCACATTTAAACTCATTTACTCCTTGTTATGAGCCACTGTAGATTTACCTGTATTGCTTCTATCTATTTTTTATGCTCTACATGATGGCATGTCCATTTTCCTCTTCTTTGGCGTTCGTCTAGTAACATTATTCAACATTATTTTAAGAAGAGTATATCTAAATAGTCTCGATCGCCATCATATTTCCAGTGCATCCGGATGACTTCCTCTCCCACGTTACCATAAACTGCCATGCTTAGGGGAGGATACAGTTTTTTTATTTTCTTTCTTTTTTTTCCTCTGGCATTTTTTGGTCCCGTTTTATGGCATAGTTTGCTTCCATAGCCATATGTCACAAGATAAACTTTGCATACATGGGATAGAAATGACAAGATTTATCTTTATGGTATGGATTGCACTAAGAACAGGATCTTCTTGTAAGGATTAAAAAGTTGGCAGCTGTTTGGTACGAGAATAATCTGCAGGACACGGAAGGTAGCTCACAAATAACGGGTAATAAGAAAAAAAAAATAAAAAAAAAAAAGTGGAAAGCATCGCTTACAGACCAAGTCCACTCTGGCTCCTGAGCTCAGCGATATCTTGTTGTGCAAAGATGTGAGACAATGTGCGTGTGTTAGGGAGGCCCATCAACCCTCACCTCAGGCAGTGCCCAGTTTACGGCAACTTTGACTATTGATCACGAATTTTTGAATGTGAAGTTTGGGATTTTGTGAAATGAATCGACACCACAGACTCACATGTTACAATTAAAGTAAGTGAAACAAGGAATAATAGTATTATGACGGAATGGTTGTGAAAACTAGAAAATTACTTCTTTATTTCATTCAGCTTGTTTACCTTTGTTTTGTTCTCTTGTGTGTGTTTATTTTCTCTCTCTCCTTGTTTGTTTGTTTTTTTCTAGGTGCTCTGGTATTTAAGCTTGTCTGTTTTCGATGTGTTTTAGTTGGTTTTGTGTGATTTCAGTTTTAGTTTGTCTAGTTCTTCCTTTATTCTGATTTTTTGCTGCTTCTATGCCTCGGTTCCTAATGCTTCAATACTCGTGGAGCTTGCTATCTCTACTGCCAGTTAATTGTTTGTCTGGTTGCCTGTGCTTCTTCCTCTCTCCTTCTGCTATATTCGTTTTCGACTTTGTTTGTGGTCCGAGAACAAGGCCGTGTTTTGGCGTGACTTTTTTCAAGGCGAAGACACGTGCGTCCGGGCATAACCGACTCCTCTCGAAGGCTGGAATCTTGTTGCGGAATGCGAAGGGGTCTGCTTACCTTAGCACATATGATGGGAACTAATTGGTGGATATTCTCTTCGATATGATGCGACTGGCGATTGATTGCTCGGCTAAGTCAAAATACGCGAGGAGGACAAGATGGCGTTTCTGACTCTCGGCGCGGACGGAGGCGTCGCTTTACTATTCCCCCCCCCCCCCTTTCCCCCTTCACTCACACATGAACTAAGGCTCGCTCGTTGCGGCTGGTTCGAAAGGGGAACTGTGCTGCAATATGCGCCTCTCTCTCTCTCTCTCTCTCTCTCTCTCTCTCTTCCCTCGTCTCTCTATATTATATATATATATATATATATATATATATACATAGTATATATTATCATCAATCAATACCGGTATCTCTATGTTTGAGCAGCCGTGGATCTCTCCACCATCCTTCCCACTCACTCGAATCTTGCCGCTTTTTTCTTTCCACTTGTAACCATCAACGCCCGCAAATATCTTTGATTGTTGAGCTTAGTCTTGTCTTTTTCGGTTTGTGCCTCTTCCTCTTGTTTCCTATCACCATCCCTGTCAGCAAGTCTTTTCTCAATACTTTTACTTCTCATCACATGACCAATAAACTTTAGTTTCCTTTTGTCAAGGATGTCCAACAGCCGTCTTACAATTTCTTTTCTTAGTACTTCATTATTCGTTTTTCTTCTCCGTTCATTTAGTACGTAGTATTCGTCTGTAATAACACCACATTTTCAAACAAAAGTATTGAACTTTTTTTTGTTTTTTGTGTTTTTTTTGTTTTTTTTTTTTTTTTTTTTTCTTGTCTATCTTCTTTCAGCCCCAACATTCAGAACCATATAATGCAATTGGGAAAACTATGAGTTCAATAACCTCGTTTTGGTTTCGTAAGGTAATGCTTCGGTCTTTCCAGATTTATTGAGTAGCACTGTTGCGTGTTTAGGCAATGGCAATTCTTCTTTTTATATCGCAGGTGAATCATCATGATTATAGTTTACAACAGCTCCAAATATGGGGGGGGGAGTGACTCTTTCACATTTTCTAGCAACACTCCATTGATTGTAACATGCTCAATCTCGTTCACTGCCGGTT
>NW_023640614.1:0-17500 GCF_015228065.2 Penaeus monodon | reverse complement strand
TATATTAAATTCTATATAATATATATATATAGTATATGTTTAGATATAAAAGATATTGTATATATATAAAATAAATATATGTACATATACTATATTATATATATATAATATATATTTATATATTATATATATATATAGATATATATATATCTATTTTTGTTTTTTTTTGTTTTTTTTTTTTTTTTTTTAACTCACACACACATTATTATATAGATATATATATATATATCATATATATAAATATATATATATTATATAGATATTATAATATATTATATATATATATATATATATATATATTTAAATGGTTCTTGCTCTTATTTGTGAGACCACCTATGATGAAGCATGATAATGTAACAATTTTAGCAGAAATGGAGATAACACGAACCTTAATATTGGATTTTATTGTGTCTTTTTCACGGTCACTAACTAGTCCCCGAGATCTGCTCCCAAGCGGTTGCCGCAGGGACTCGGCGTGGCGAGTCTCCGAGTGGCTGCGGGGCATCCCGAATCGCGTGAGCCGTGACCCTTGACACGCGGCGTGAAGGCAGGAGCTTGAAGGACCGAGGCATGCGCCCGCCTCGGCCGACGTCCACCTCGCTTACGTCACAATCATTCTCAAACAAAACAACAAATTTCATAATACTGTGGCCCAGCCACAGTATTAAACTAAAATATAAAATTTTTTATTATTACTTTCAATTTGATATATTTACAAACATTCCTCTCTCACCTTACTAAAGAAAATGTAATTTCTTTGTGCTTCCTGGGCATTATTCTACTGAGATAATCAGCACCCACATTCTCACTTCCTTTGATTTACATTGAGATCATCCGGAACGTCCTGAAGAGCTAATCGCTCATCTCACAGCCGACAGTTCATCGCCTTGCACTGTCGAATAGGCTTATGGTCAGTTTCCAAATAAAGCTTTTTAGTCGCCCATACGACAGCAAACATTTCGGGGGGGGGGGGTTCGACTACAGAAATATTTCTGGCAAGTTGAAATGCAAAAAGACATCTCGCGGTTGTAACTGGGAAATGTCGCGCTCTATAGTTTCCGGTCATAGTAATATTGTACAACTTCCTGTGCATTCTTCAGTTCCATTAATGCCATACGACAATGGCTTAACCTTTCCTGCCAGATTGATTGATTCGTATGATGACCGCAACCTCGTCGAGAAAGTCCTCTAGATTCTCTCTAGACATTGATTTCCCCTCGGTTCAGCAAGGGTCAAATATAGGCACCATGGGAAACCTCAATTTGTTCCCATTCTATGGAAGCTTGACTTCTGTCAGCTAAGGCCCCGGCGCGAGGTGTAGGTCTGGCCAGAGGTTTAGAGAGGTCCTTTATTAAACATCTTCCATTTTTTATATAAATACCAACGGTTCCAGACAGTGAATGTGGGGGGTGGGTGTATGGTTTACTGAATGTGTGAATTGAAGTTCGACTGCCAAATCATACATCGATCTTCCTTGCCGAAATTTTTTGCATTGTTTAAATTTTGCACTATCGACGACCCACGATAGGAATAGTGAGTTTTTTTCAAAAGAATTCATTAAGTTCCTTAAAGCCATTAGATGTAGGACTACTAAAATGAGTGCTGGTAATACCATTTTGTTAAGCTACATAATACCAGAAATCAATCACGCTAATATGGGTCTCAAGTATCTATGACATGAACGGGCTGACAATTAGCCGGATCAACTGGTGATCAGGACTTTAGGCATGTCCCCTGTACCGATCTCAGGTGTTTCTGACCCCATTTAAATAAAAGATAAAATGAGTGTACCAAACTGCAGGCTGACTAACAATATCATACAGAAATAGAACTGTGGGATGCACCCCACAGGAAAGTCAAAGAGAGGATGTGTTTTTTAGCCCACAGTGGTCAGATTCTACAGACTCCACCCACCTCACCCCTTTTTAGATAAAACTTTCCATCACAGTGCCCCTATTGTAGCAACAATTCTTCCATCAGTCTCGCTTGGCATTGCTGTTGTTTCTGATTTTCTAAACAAAACATAGAGTGAGTATCTGATCTTTCAGAACGTTTCTGCTTTTGCCTGCATCTTCAGTACTTTGATCTTGTAGGTCACGTGGAGAAAACATAGGCGTAGTCAGTCCCCCACATTTAAGGACCCGCAGCACTCTTCTACCTCTGGAAGCCTTGTGGGCTTTGACTCCCTTGGTAGGAGGCCTTCTCCAATGTGCCTTCCCTGAGTCTTCCGAGGAGCTCCTTGTAGCTCCTTATTCGCTTGGTGGTGGGCATTGAATTACTGTCCATTGCTTGCAAATTTGGACACGGTAAGGAAAAGTCATGCATATAATTTGATCCCCTTTTGGCATTGGAGAATGCAACCAGGCTTCACTAGGGGGTATCCATACTCTCTCTTAACTATTGCTGTTAGGTTTATAGCAACATTTTTAAGAGGTTTTGGCCTGGCCCACGGCCTTGGACTTGGTCCAAAGCCCAGATGGATGCTACCTTAGCTACCCTTTCTCCTCACTCAGGACCATGACCACTCTACGACAAACTCAGAACCAATGAACATTGACATTAACATATGATACATTAGGCAGAGTATGAAGAAAACATAAAAGTTAAGTTATATTTAAGATAAGAGGAAGGTGGAAATTTGGACATACAAAGTCGATACTTTCCTATTGCTGGCAGTAGTAACTAACATCACCCTATGCAAGTTATGTCAGTCAAATCTAAGAAATTGGCTGAACTTAAATGAACTGTCAAAAAATGAATAGTAAATTATCTCAGCTGACTAAATTGGTCATCAAGGTTTCATGACCCAGCATAAACATCTTTAAAGGAGGCTGATTACCGAATCACAGTCCAGGTCCACCTCCCGTCCATGCAACTCCTATGAGGGACTACGCCCTGCTCTCGATCGGTTTCTCGAGAAAGAAGCAAATTTCATTCTGCCAGTCGTTTCTCTCGCCAGGAGAAGCAGGACATGGAGGCCTTCTGTCTCCAAACCCTCCCAATGGAAGTCGCCGGGAGGCGAAAGCGTCTCTCTCTCTCTCAAATAATTATAGTTCTCACAAGAAACACATTTTAACATACCTCTTCTCTGTAAGTGGTCGGTTCCTTGAGGATAGGCTACTTATTTGGGTCGGAAAGACGTAAAGGTCCTCTGACGATATGTTTCAATTATTGTCCACCTGATAATTTTAATTTATGTGATGAGCTCTTTGTTTCCTGGGAGAGTACTTTAGCCTCACAATCAAATGATCGCTATTAGTGATGTTCTTTTCTTTACCTTAATTACTTCTTGGTCGATTCCTGCCTGACCTTTGCGGGTGTTCAGGCAGTCTTCGTGATCTGTCGCCTTTCCTTGATCTTTAATCTTCATGCTGTCTACATTGGTCCACCGCCCTTTAACTTTTAAGTACTCTTCTGTGTTTACACTGTGTTTTTATTAAGTGTTTATCAGGAGAATTTGTTTCTCCTTAGTTTTTTACTCTCCGTTGTAACCCAATGGTTATGGATAACAAGATACATGCTTACTGTGATGTAGTGTATTTATTGTCTTTTACACATAAAAGGCTTAGGCGTGCCTTAGTCACCAAGTGAGTCGGTTTATTAGTCATACCTATCTCACCTGTTTACTCCTTTTCCTTGATTTCTGGAAGGTGCCTTTTGTTTATGTACAAAATTCACTCACCGAAAAAAAAAAAAAAAAAAAAAATACTAGTACTCTACTATCGGCCCCCCCCCCCGCGTTGGCCGGTGGTTAGAGCATTCGTACTAGGTTGGTCACGACGGCAATCTGAGTTCGAGGGCCCGAGTCACCGCCGCGCGTTGTTGCACTTGGGCAAGGAACATCATCTCGATGCCTATCTATGGCACTGGGATGGGGCAAGCCAGCCCAAGTCATTGCTGGTTCCCAAGCCGGATAAATAGAGATAATTATTACCTAAAAGTTTAACGACCGGGCACTCTCCGTGGAAAGGAACTGGGGGCCCCTACCACGTACTCACTCCAAGAGCATCACACCAGGAAACTATAATTAAGTATCATGTTGTGACCACGACGTATCAGACTAGATTAACTGCCATTACAAAAAGTATACTACTACTACTAACTACTACTACTACAACTACAAGAGACCTTCAAACATCCGTTGTGATTGATGAACCTAGGGATCCGGGTGTTTTAGTACGGACACCTTTTATCAAACACTTATGGAGTTGGAATCAAACTAAGGGGTACCTCTATTTTCTCGTGTAAAATCGCTCCTCTTAGAGCCTTACTCTAGTCCGCAACCAGAAATTAGGGTTGTGTGCTTAATAACTCGGGTCTTCAACAGCATATTGCTGTACTTTGATATCTCACTCACAACCCTTGAAAGTCTGGTAAACAGGCTAGGTGAATGAGGAGTATAATTCTTATCGTTTATCTAAAAAAAAAAAAATACAAGTAATGCCATTGAAAATTGCTTGACACCTTGTCCCCGATTCCAGCCGGTGGATGATTCAATCGAAGAGAAGAAAATTCTATGATCTTCCATTTTCTACCCAACACGTCCCCAAACAGACACTCAGCCTACGCTTATCTTCCTTTTCACAGCACACACACCACACACACACACCCCACACACACACAAACACTCCACCATCACATACACACACCACACACACACACACACACACACATTCTGACATTCAGCACTCACACTTTGTTTTCCTTCCCCCTTCTCTTATACACAGTCACACCCACCATGCACCGAACACGGTTCCACAAACTTTAATAATGCGGGCGTGGCAGCGTGCCGTAAGGCCAGGAATTTTACATCGAAACTGTTGACTCGTTTTTATAAATCTAGTTTGTACAGTGTGGGTTTTTTCTATATATATATATATATATAATATATATATATATATATATATATGAATATACACACATAACGCACATATGCATGTATATATGTGTATATATAGTTTTCTGTATACACATACACCACAATACTAGACACGCTGCGGACGCACGCACACACACACACACACACACACACACGTCACACGCACCACGCAACACGGCACACGCACACGCCACGCAACACGCACACTCACACACACACGAGCAAACGCACACACACACACAAACACACACACACACATTATATATATGATATATTTATATATATATATATATATATATATATATATATATATATATATATATAGATAATATATATATATATGATTATATATATATATATAGTGAGGGGGTATTCCCTTACAAGCAGAGGGGAGTCCTTTGATTATATTCATAACTGACCTCATATCTTGTGTTGACTTTTCGCTAGCAAATCCAGGCTCGCTCAAGCTGTTGTTGCCAAAGTCCTCAGCATTTGACCTGCAGTGGCACTTATCCTACATTGTGAAATATTGTGCTCTGCGAATTACATAGTTATTGTAGGCCTCACTAGAGAATAATAGTCAATTTTGAATGAACCGGGCCCAATCTCTGCTTTGCCCGATATTTGTGGTGGAATTCGCTCTAAGGCAACGTTAATCGCTTGATATTGGCAACATACTGATTTTAGGATATTCTTTTTTATTTACATATTCCGAACTGTAATTGTGGCACCAAATGAATACTACTCAGAAACCTCATTATATCAACACACCCTTAAAAAAATAAAAATGAATCTATAGGATTAATAATACAGGCAGTACCTGTTATAATCATCTATTTATGTAAAGATCTGGATACAATCCACGTGTATCTGCAGGGATAATAAATGGAAAAAAATATATATAGTGGACAATGGCATATAACTATAATATCTATATGTTGGTCTGCATCTTGGGTGTGCACCTATTAGTTCGCAAAACCTTAAACAACATCGCACAGACACCCACTTAATGTGTATGTGATATCAGCAGATACCGTTTCCTTAAAATTAATTTAATAGCTTTTCACAATATGTACATGAACATTATCAAAACTGCTTTCATTGTACTTTTTTAAGATTATAAAATTTCATTGTTCACGTCCAATGTTTAATGATATATGTTTTTTGTGGAATTTAATTCTTCCTTTTTTAACTTCCGCTTTGTTGTTGTAATATATTTTTAAGGCATAACTGACATTCTACACTATACATATTTAACAAATCATTATGAAGGAAGATGGATTTTTGCCTAACACATACACAAAAATACATATTACCATCATCCATACACATTAATGTACTTTTTAAGAACACACAAACATCATGGTTCACAGCCATGTTCAATATGACATAATATGCATAACAATTCTGCTTTATTAGGTACAACAGATCCAATTCAATACTTAGTTACTACAGTATATATGTAAACGAATTGTAAACAGCACGTAACAAAACATAACCTCAGTTCCTGATCTTAGTTTTCTAATTCAGCTTTTCTTAGTTTATTTTTAGCGCATTCTGTGTATATTGGAAGACTGTTCAGCTTTCATCCATCGATAAAGGTGCTTGTGTAATAATATGGTATTATAAATTAAATATTGGGTAATAACTATGTTCATAGAATTCCACATTGAAAAGAGTTTTGTACGGCACTTTTACAGTTTTAAAATACTTCAGGTATGAGGATTCTGACAAAACAATATTCCGACCCATTGCTGCTATTTTTTTCGAGCAACTTGGGTCAAGTAAGTCCAAAGAGCCCTGAGCCTTGGGTCCCTACAATGTGAGACGCTCCTATTACTGCTGTCGAAGAATGGCTGCCTCGTGTTGCGATTATGGGAGTGTGTGAAGGGTAATGATGCCATTGGTCCTGTCAAACGACTGCACTCGGATCTTTGTGGGAGACCGCCTGTCACTGTCCGACTTTGAATACGGATGTGGAGGTTATTTTGATGGAAGATTAAGAGTCGAGAGATTTGAGACAATAGATGACGAGGAAAAGCTTTCTGCGTTTAGTGTTGAGATGTCAGTATAACGGCGAGAACGTTTTTCCTGCGAGCAGGGAGAACATTAAAGAAAATGTTTCAGTTTACTGAATTGGTTAAAAAGTGGTTCTTGTAAAAAATTCTTGAAATTCTGAAAAGGTTCGGGAAATTTCTCTTTGAGGTGTTGTCCGTTTCTGTCTGTCTTTCATGACATGACGAATATGAAAAGAAACCTTGGAGTGTGTTGAATATAATCAGTGAGAGCCCTGAAAAATTAACACTGACATCCAATCTCTTAATCTCATTAAAGAGTGAAAAAGAATCAACCGTTCAAAATCATATTTCGAAATCCCCATACATATCATTACCCAACCCAAACATTTAACATTACAATATTAAAGCATTTTTAAAAGGACTGATAACATGTGCTAAAGCCCCTGTTAGATATGGCCACTGAAATAATCGAACATCATAATCACAAAGAAATAATATCACTCAACCAAATCTGCTGGTGGAATTTGGCCAAGACAGAAACCTCTGCCACCCGCGGCTCGACCTGTATGGAAGCCCAATAACAAGAAACTTGTTTGAGATCTGTAGAGGAAAGACGTGGAAAAATGTGATACCAATAGTACAGTAAACAAGTGTCTATACTAATGTTAAGGCATTTTCTAATCCATATATTATGCTGACAGTAAACTGTTGGCTCACGTCAGAGTAGTAGTTCCGTTTTGCTGTTGACAACTGGTGTAGTTTCCTCGCATTTTGGTCCTTTTTTGTCAGCTCTAAGAGCCGCCAAAACTTTCATCCTATTTTTCTCTTGACCCCAGTATGTGGTGACCAATTGAAGAGACGTTGGCCAATAACAGGAATGGCAATATACAGGTAAAAACACGAGCTGCTCCATATCCTCTGGAAATCAAGGTTTTCTGTTACACGTCATTTGGCCTTAACAAAAATAGATCCGAGTAAAGATCGAAATGTAATATTAATTAATCTGCAAGTTATATTTATAAACACTATATATATATTTTTGTTATACATGTTACATTATATGAAGCTACCTACCCCCAACCCAACACTGTATTGCCCTAGAATGTTGTTTAATGAGCCAAGGAACGTCATCTGCAATCCACATACTCAAACCCAGTGTGACTGAACTGAAAACGAGAAAGGCCAAAACATTTGAAAATTCCACTGACAAGAAGAAAACTTAACAAAAAACAAATAAAGTCAGTTCTCTTCTCATAAACCTTCACGTATGAAATATTACATATAAAATTACACATTTCAGGGAGAAAGGACGCGTTTGGTAATTTTTTTTTTTTTGAGGGGGGGGGGAAGAATGCATGGTAGTTCTTTTAGTAATTATCGTCAATATAAGCCCAGTTTTTTATTTCCTTACCATATCAAAGAGGTCACCTCCTAGGCATAATATGGTAGCCACATCGGAGGGATGGGTCGAGGTGGGACGCTCCCTGTTGTTGAGGCTCCTGAGAAAAAACAGAAAAAAGGTTAATAAATTGTCCCCCCTAATATTCAACACATATCATATTTATGTTATTCCTATGTGCCAATATATCTAATCTACAGTATACATATACACACGTATATGTATTATACAACAAGTTTATACACAAATATATTAGATATATATTTCTATGGTACATATAATATATATATATATATATATATATAATATAAATATCATATATATATATATATACATATATAATATATATATATAGCTATATATCATATTATATATAAATATATATATATATATATATATATATAATATACACACACACACACACACACATATATATATATATATATTATTTTTATATAGTATGATATATATATATATATATATCTAGGGTATGATCTATTTCTATATATATATATTATATTATATATATATCTATAGAGAGAGAAGAGAGAGGTGTATTGTGTGTGTATCACACATGCCACATACATATAAATGTGTACACACACACACCACACAAATATATATATATATATATAGATACCTACATATATATACTAATATATATATTATATATATATATATATATATATTATTATATCCTATATATATATATATTGATTATATATATATATATATATATATTATATATATATGTATAATAATTTGTGTGCGGGGTTTTTTGTGATATTAGCTTTTGGTAGGGTTTTGGTTTAAAGGGCAGGAAATTTTTTTTTTTCACAAATAAAGCCAATATTGAATTTGCTCAAAATATAAAAATGCTGTTTTTTCATTTTTAAAATCCATTACAACTCTCAATTTACAGTTTGTGAGCAAATGGTGTAGAAGAAATAGACCTGACAACTGTTGATTTTTGACCCAATTTAAAAAATCAAAAACCCTTGTATAGCCACTGTGATTTCCCTGTATTGTTTCCCTATCTTTTTTTTATGCTTACATGATGGCATGCCCTTTTTTCCTCTTTTTTGGCGTTCGCAAAGGTAACTTTTTCAACATTTTTTTAAGAAAAAATATTAAATATTCATCGCCACATATTCCAGTGCACCCGGATAAACTCCTTCCACTTTACCATAACTCCCAGTTAGGGAGGATCCCAGTTTTTTTATTTCTTTTTTTTTTTTCCTCTGGCTTTTTTTGGTCCCGTTTTAGGGCATAGTTTGCTTCCATACCCCATAGGGCACAAGATAAACTTTGCAACATGGGATAGAATGACAAGATTTAAACTTTATGGTAGGAGCACTAAGAAAGGATCTTTGTAAGGATTAAAAATTTGCAGTGTTGGTACGAAAAATAATCTGCAGACCGGAAGGGTCACAAAAAAAAGGGGAAAAGAAAAAAAAAAAAAAAAAAAAAAGGGAAAAAGCATCGCTTACGGGACCAAGCCCACTTGGCTCCTGAGTTTAGCGATACTTTTTGTGAAAAAAGAGGTGAAGACAAGTGCGTGTTTTAGGGAAGGCCCCATCAACCCCCCCTCAGGCAGTCCCCTTTTACGGCAACTTTGATATTGACCCGAATTTTGAATGTGAAGTTGGGGATTTGTGAAATGAATCGACACCAAAAGACTCACATTTTTAAATTAAAAAAGTGAAACAAGGAATAAAAAGTAATGAGGGAAGGGTTGTGAAACTAGAAAATACTTCTTTATTTATTTCACTTGTTTACCTTTTTGGGTTTTCTTGTGTGTGTTTTTTTTCCTCTCTCCTTGTTGTTTGTTTTTTCCCAGGTGCTTGGTATTTAAGCTTTTCTGTTTTCATGTGTTTTTGTTGTTTGTGTGATTTCAGTTTTAGTTGTTAGTTCTCCTTTATTCTGATTTTTTTCTGTTCTATGCCTCGGTTCCCAATGCCCTTTATATGTGGAGCTTGCTATTCTACTGCCAGTTAATGTTTCTGGTTGCCTGTGCTTCTTTCCCCTTTTTCCTTCTGTATATGTTTTCGACTTTTTTTTGGTCCGGAACAAGCGTGTTTTGGCGGACTTTTTTCAAGGCGAAACACGGCGCCGGGGGCATAACGACCCCCTCTCGAAGGGTGGAAAAACTTGGGGAATGCGAAGGGGGGTTTCTTACCTTTCACAAAAATGATGGGAACTAATTTGGGGGATATTCTCTCGATGATGCGCGGCATTTTATGCTCGGCAAGCAAAATACGCGAGGAGACAAGATGGCGTTTTGACTCTCGGCGGGAACGGAGGGGCTTATATTCCCCCCCTTCCCCTTACCACACATGACTAAGGCTGCTGGTTTGGGGGCTGTTAAAAGGGGAACTGTGCTCAAATGCGCATCTCTCTTCTCTCTCTCCTTCTCTCTCTCCTTCCTCTCTCTCTAAAATTATATATATATTATATATATATATTTAATAAATTAATTCATCATCAAAAAACGGTTTCATGTTTGAGCAGCCGTGGATCTTCCACCATCCTTCCCCCCAAACTCGATTTGCGCTTTTTTTTTCCACTTGTACCATCAACCCCCGCAAATATTTTTTGAGTTGAGTTGTTTGTTTTTCGGTTTGGCCTTTCCTCTTTTTTTATCCCCATCCTGTAGAAAGCTTTCTCAATACTTTTACTTTTTTCATCACATGACCAATAAATTTTAGTTTCCCTTTTTGTAAAGATGTCCAACACCCGGTTTTTTAAAATTTTTTTCTTAGTACTTCATTATCGTTTTCTTTCCGTTATTTAATACGTAGTATTCGTCTGTAAACCCACTTTTTAAAAAAATATTGACCTTTTTTTTGTCTATCTTTTTCGCCCCAACATCAAACCATATAATGCAATTGGGAAAACAAATGAGTTCAATAACCTGGGTTTTGGGTTCGAAAGGTAATGCTTGGTTTTTCCAGTTTATGAGAGCATGTGGCGTTTTAGGCAATGGCAATTTTTTCTTTTATATCCGGGAACATCATATTTATTTTAAAAACGCTCCAAAAAGTAAACTTTTCACATTTTCTAAAACCCCACCCCTTTGATTGTAACATGCTCATCCGTTCACTGCCGGTTATTTTGAATCTTCAGATTTTAACTCTTTCCTCTCTCTCCTCTTCCTCCTCTCTTCTCTCTCTCTTCTCTCTCTTCTCTATATTATAATATTAAAATTATATATTATATATATAATACATAATATAATATATGTATAATAGACCATCATATATATAAAATATATATGTTTTGCTAATATATAATATAAATATATATAAAATATATATATATATATATATATATATATTATATTGTATGGTGTGTGTGTGTGTGTGTGTGTGTGTTTGTGTGGTGTGTGGTGTGTGTGGGGTGTGTGTGGTGTGTGTGTGTGTGTGTGTATGATGGAGAGATAATTACAATAAAAAAATAATTAAATATATAAATTAAATAATATAATTATTTTGATAATAAAAAATATTATATTATTTTATATTATATATATATATATATATTAAAATATATTGTATACTATATTACAAACACAGATAGAAAATTGATATGTATAGTTATTGTTAATAATATTAAAAATTATATTTTATTACAACATATTCTTTTAAAATATATATAATAATATTATATATAATAATATATTACGCACAAACACACACACACACACCACACCACACACACCACACACACACACCACCGCACCACACCACACACACACACACACACACACCACACCACACACACACACCCACCA
Organism: Penaeus monodon; assembly: GCF_015228065.2. NCBI lineage: Eukaryota > Metazoa > Arthropoda > Malacostraca > Decapoda > Penaeidae > Penaeus > Penaeus monodon. The sequence continues at coordinate 5,411 of NW_023640614.1, read as the reverse complement.
CACACCACAAAACACCAAAACAAAACACACACCACACACAAAACACACCACACACACCAAAAACAAAATATATATGATCGTCGGGCCGCGGGGGCCGAATTTTTAGAGCGTCGGACTCTTAACGTCACGACAGAAATCTGAATTCGAGGGTTCGAGTCCCCGGCGGCGCGTTTTTCCTTTGGGGCAAGGTCTTCACCCGATTTCCCCCTACCCTTTGGGGGGCCAAGACAGCCCAAGCGGGCCCGGGGGAAATAGAGAGGGTGATCGATAAAAAAGAAAAAAAAAAAAAAAAACCCCGGGCGGAAGGCAATCAAACCACCTCTCAAAATTTCCCAAGAAAAATCAGGGAAACCCATGATCGTAAAGGCCCGTGGCCGGGGGGGGGAGGCGTCGGACTCAAGACTGTCACGAGGGAAATCTGAGTTAGGTTAAAGTCCCCGGGCCGGCGCTTTTGTTCCCTTGGGAAGGAACTTCACCCCCGTTTTCCCTACCTAGCCATGGGGGGGCAAGCCAGCCCAAGTCAGTGCTGGTCCCAAAACCCCGGAAAAAATAGAGAAATGGTTCCCAAAAAAAAAAAAAAAAAAAAAAAAAAGGGTAACACCGGCATCTCCGGGGAAAGGGAATGGGGCCCCTACCACATACCACTCCAAGAGCATCCAAGTAAAAACTGCAATTAAGTACATACTGTGACCAGGGCGGCCAGACTAAACCCTACGTTAAAAAGATATATAATTATATAATATTATAAAATTATTATAATATATATATAATGTAGTATGTATGTATGTATGTGTATGTATGCATATTTATATATGTATATATACAATATACTATATATATATATATTACACACATATATATATAATTTTAATTTTATTTTATATATATTATATAGTGTTGTGTGTGTGTGGGTGTGGTGTGTGTGGGTGTGTGTGGGGTGTGGGTGTGGTATGTGTGTGTGTGTGGTGTAGGGATATTATTAAATTATAATATAATATATTTTATATTATATTTTCTTTAATATATATATATTATATATTTATATTATTTAATATATATCATATTATTTTGTTTATTATTATATATTTTATTTAAAATATAATATATATTATATGAATATTATTATATGAATATATATATAATAATAAAAATATATATTATATATATATTATAAAAATTATAATATATATATATATATATAATATTTTATATATTATATAAATAGCATATTATATATATATATATATATATATTATATATATTATAATTATATACCAAACCATTGTGTGTGGTGTGTGTGTGTGTGTTTGTGGTGGTGGTGTGTGTGTGTGTGTGTGGTGTGTGTTGTGTGTGTGTGTGGTTGTGTGTGTGGTGTGTGTGTGTGTGTGTGTGTGTGTTGTGTATGTATATATATATATATTATATATATTTATTATAATAATATATATAATATATATGTTATATGTAGTGTGTGTGTTGTGTATAATATATATTTTTTCAGATTTTTTAGTAAGAGGATTTGCAATCCCCTTCGTCAAATCTATTTGGGAAAAGTATTGCTTCCACCGATTTACAAAAAACTGCTTCGGTATCACAACAGGCAGAAACGAATTTAGTAATTGTTTTAGTTTCTAAAATCTAAAAAAAGTCCCCGATTCCATCTTTTTTAGGGTTTACCAAAAAAGTAAATAACAGAGTCTAAAGGCTCAATTATCCCTATCTCCAGCTACTAAGAAAATTCCTTTTTTACGATTTCCTCTAATCGTACGGTGAAGGATATAGTTTTATCTGATAGTTTCAAGAATTTTAATTCGTTATCCCTTAATTCTGTCTGGGACATGGTGAGAACTCCCCGAACGCTTGCGGATGCCCTCGCGTCGTTTCGATAATGCGGGGCAAGTCTAATGCAAAAAGACATCTCTCCAGGTTTCGCGGGGGGTTGAACAGGAAACTGTCTTTGGGTCTTCCTCCGCTTATCCCGTCGGTAACTCCACAAACCGCCGCTGGAGGTGTCCCCGAGTCCCCATGTACACACCTTTTTGGAGGTGTATTGGTATTTTCCCTTTAAAATTTCCCTTCACTTTTCTTTTTTATCAGTCATCGCCCCCCTACTACCCTTTAAAAAACATTTCCACTAAAAAGAATTTTCCGAGCGTAGGTAGAGTAGGAATACGTCTCTCCTGTTCTAAAACCCTGTCTTTTGTTTCCGGGATAGTAATCTGTCAACTTCCCGTGCATTCTTCATTCCCTTAAGTGTTTTAAATTTTGGAAAATATTTAAAATATATATATATTATAATTATATATATAGAAAATTTTATATATATAATAAATTATATTATATATAATATATATATATATTTTTTATATATAATATATTATGTATGTATGTATTTTATATATATATAAAATTTATAAAATATTTTAAATTTTATTTTGTGTAGTATGCATATTATATATATTAAATTTTTATAAATTTTAATATTTATATATATTTTATATATATATTTTTTTAATATGCATTTAATTTTGCTATACAATATATATAATATATATATATTTATAAAAATATATATATATATAAAAAAAAAAAAATTATATATATTATATTTTATATATATATATATTATATATATATATAATATATTATATAATATATACACATATGTGGAGTGTATGTGTGTGTGTGTGTGTGTGTGTGTTGTGGTGGTGTGTGTAATGTATTTTTAATAATTTTTATATTTATATTTTATTTTAAAAGAATATTAGAAAAAAAAATAAATAAATTTTGTAAATTATTTTATTTTTTATTATAAATATTATTTATACACACACAAAAAACCCCCAACACACACACACACACACACACACCCAAAAAACCACCAACACCCCACACACCACACCCACCACCACACACAACCCTTTTATAGTTGTATTTTTATATTATATATATATATTTATATATTATTTATATAATTTTCCCCACAAAACCCCCCCCCCCACACACACCCAACCCCACACAACACCACACACACACACACCAAAATATAATATAAATAATATATATTTAAAAATATATATATATAATATATTATTGCACACACACAACAACACAACACACACCACAACACCACACACACAACACACACACACACCCCACACAAAAACAAATTTTATATATATATAATTATATATATAAAATATATTTATATATATTATCATACTACATACATAAATTCACACACACACACACAACCAACACACACACCACACCACCAACACCACACACCACGACACATATGTGCATATATAAAAATTATTATATTATATATATATATATATATATATAATTTTAACAAACACACACACCACACCACCACACCAAAAACAACCCACACAACACACACACACACATAAATATATATATATTAATTTTATATATATATATATATATATAATATATATATTTTAATGATAATAAATTTTAAAATATTATTATAATATATATATATATATATATATATAATATTTATATCATACATACATAATTAAACATTATATGTACAACACCCACGCACACCACACGCACCACACCCAACCCCCCCACACACACACACAACACACACACACACACACACACACACACACACACCACATACTATATATATATATTATATATTTATTATATATTTTAAAATATTTTATAAATAATTATAATTTTACATACATACAATAAACAAATTATTTACCAACACACACGCGCACCCCACGCACACACACACACACACACACCACACACACACCACCACACACACAACAAAATTTTAAAATATATATAATATTATTTTATATATATATTAAATTAATAATATATATATATATATAATATAAATATTTACATATATAATATATATATATATATATTTTTTATAAATATATAAAATATAAATTTTTGATATATTATATATATATATTAATTTTAAAATTTTTATTATATATATTAAAAAATATATAAAAATAATTATAATATATTTATATATATATATTATAATTTTTATATAAAAAAATATATTTTTTATAAATAAATATATTACTATATATAAAATTATATATATTAATATATATTATATATAATATATATATATTATATATATATATTATTATATAATAATTTTTTTTTTTTTGGTTTTTTTTTTTAACCACAAACAAAATTAAAATTTTAGAAAATAGATAAAAAATTAATATTATTTATTTTTTTTTTATCATAAAAAAATAAATTTTTAAGGGGTTCCGCCAATGGGGGGAGCTAGGGGGGGGGCATCCCAATGGCGGAGGGTAAACCCACAAAAAAGGGGTTTTGGCAGGACTAAGGCCCCAGGCTTTCCCCGGGGCCCGGCCGCGTCACCTCGCCGTCAACATCTTCCCAAAACAACCAAACATTTCGTGCCCAGCACGTTTAAAATAAAATAAAAAAAAAAAAATTTTAATTATAAATTCCCCCACTTACAAAAAAAAATTTTTTTTTCTTTAAATTTTGAATAATACAACATTTCCCTCCTTTATTTAAGAAAATGGGTTAAAACTTTTGCTTCCCAAAGGCATTATTCACTTTTAATACTTTGGCATTTTCCAAAAAAACCTTTTTTTGTAAAAGAAGAAAATTTTTTCCGGACTCGGAATATTTTTTGGGAATTATCAAAAAAACCCGCGGGTTTAACGGGAAAAAGTCGGCTTTATGGGTCAGTAAATTTAAACTTTGTGCATTCCAGCCAAATCCATCGACAAATGCTTAATTTTGCAAGAATTCGGGGTGAAACCCCGGGAAAGTCCTTGATTTTTTACTTTTCCCCCGGTTTAAAAAATATTGGGAAACCCCAATTTTTCCCCCTGGAATTCTTCGTCGTAAGCCCCCTAGGGGGAAGGTTAAACCTTTTTAAAATTTATTTTTTTATATTTAAAAAAACCCCAACCCGTGAAGGGGGGGGTTTGTTTCTAATTGAAATTGGTTCGTCAAATATACCCCCTTGGGAAAACCCTTTTTTTTGCCATCAGGAAGTTGATTTTTTTTAGCTTTAAACCAAAGCCAAAATTTAGGATCAAAAGGTTTGGAATCCTTTTTAACACAAAAACTTCCCTTTTTCAAAAATCAGCCAAGAAAGGGTGAAATTGGGGGTGGTGTAGGTTTACTGTTTTAAGATTTAGGGCTGCCCCAAAAAAAAAGATAAAAAAATTTCCAAATATTTTCAAAAATATCAACAGAAAAAGAAAGGGTTTGGGAATGCCCCCCAAGGGGTAAAAAAAGGGGGTTTTTTACACAGGGTAATTTTTCAATTACCCCCTCACCCCCTTTTTGGGAAAAATTTAAAACTTTCCAAACCCACAGTTTTCCCCTATTTTTTAGCAAAAAAAAAA